>NW_005842033.1:1001970-1015567 GCF_000455745.1 Alligator sinensis | reverse complement strand
CCTATAAGTTCATCACGGGGGGCACAGAAGGGAATTGGTGAGTATTTATTCACCAAGGCACCCCCGGGGGTTACAAGAAATAATGGCCACAAGCTAGCAGAGAGCCGATTTAGATTGGACATTAGGAAGAACTTCTTCACAGTTAGAGTGGCCAGGGTCTGGAACGGGCTCCCAAGGGAGGTGGTGCTCTCCCCTACCCTGGGGGTCTTCAAGAGGAGGTTAGATGAGTATCTAGCTGGGGTCATCTAGACCCAGGACTCTTTCCTGCTTACGCAGGGGGTCGGACTCGATGATCTATTGATGTCCCTTCCGACCCTAGCATCTATGAATCTATAAATCTTCCACTATGTACATTTTTGGGCTGTTGAGTCTTTAGGTACCAGGTAACAGCATGAATCCCAGCTCTGATATTTGTTCTAATGAACCCTGAAAAAGCAGGGATCATTTATTTAATTGATTTGGTTTCTCCAGTTATGATTTGCTGCTGAAAACCTCACATAGCAGCTCCTCAGCCTGCACTGCTACCACAATTCACTTGTGTCCTGTCAACAGCAAAACCCAGGCTTTCCCCTTAGCAGAGGTGCTGAGTACCTGGGGGGCCAAGTGTCCTGCCCCCCTCAGAAAGAGGCCTGTCACCTGAAATGCGTAAAATTTTCCATGTGTCCATTATTTTAGGCTCCTACCCCCAGCAGAAAAAAAAGTTGGTGCCTATGCTCCTTAGCACGGCATGGTCCAAGACCTGGTTTGTTTGGTATAGTCTATGCCTCTGCCTTACCCTGGGGGACTCTAATATCACCACCTGAGGCAAGCAACTGTAGGCATGTTTGGAGGGCTGAGCCTGACTGGTCAAAGTATTGAGCAGCTTTCTACAATAGACGTGAACAGAGAAGGCTGCAGGATTGGATGTATGGATTCCCTCAGGATGGATGGGGGCCCATAAACATATGGGTAAGTCATTCTGTGCTGCTTTTGCACAACTCCTGTTAAGTCCCTGTGATGAATGCTACCCTACCAGTATGATAGGAGATCCAGGTGTCTGCCTGGCATTAAATGTGGAGGCAGATCTGTTTTGGTATGTCCTCAAACTCTCCCCTGCATAAGCTGTCAAGGAAGGGAGAAGACAGGCTTCTAGTTTTCCCACCTGGAACTGCAAGCCCACCTTAGAAAGTCGCTAGGGGACTGGTGAGACATCACCATCCATGCAAAGTTGGGGCCTGGGTGTTCAACGAGGAGCCATTCCCCAGCCTAAAGAAAAATCACCCAAGTGGGAGGTAAAGAGGTTAATGCTCTTCTAACCTGTATAAAGCTGGAAATTCCCCCCTGATTAGCTTTTTTTTGCATCCTTGGGAGTGGAAACATGGGGAGAACCTGCTCCCAGCCTCTAACTCTTCCTCATGTTTCCCTAGAGAAAGATGAGAAGAGGATGAAGAAGAAGACTGGCAGTAGAAGTAACCCTCTCAGGCAAAGCAAGCCCAATTTGCAGCCTCCTCAAATCCTTGAAGATGCCTCCTGTTTTTGTTTTGGGCCTTTGTTGCCTTGGCTTTCCACAATTCTTTCTCAGCATGGCGGGGTGAGGGTTTTGATCACATGCACCAAGGTAGCACTATGGAAAGTACAGTCCCTGTTGGCACTAAAGGGGTTGTGCTTTTCCACGACGGAGTGTCTGCAGTTAGCAATGCACGAGCTGCACTTCTATAGAGTCAGAGAAAGGAATAAGAAAGAAGGAGGAGATGAAAAGTTCTGGCAAGGGCTGGACTTCAGGGGGTTGTTTCAGCCCCGCATAGGTATAGGCTAAGCTAAGAGTCAGCATTTGTGGGTAGAAGAGGCGGGCAAGGGTTTGCACATGGGATAGGGACAGCAGAGGGGACCTGTACTGCACGTGGTGTTTTTCTGTCAAAGTACAGGATGACTGACACAACAAGTGTAATATGTGCTTGATAGATAATACTAAGGGATGCCTGTATATACCGTGTATAAATGAAATGACAAGCAATATGATAACAATTACGATGTGTGTATTATGTAATTTCTGAAATCTTATGTTGTACTACCTTCTGTGAGGCCTCTGTTGGGGGTCATTTTGAGACTGTCTGCTATGGTCTGTTTTCTAATAAAAGGTTAAGAAAAACAAACAAACAAACAAAAATAACCAATTCTTTCTCAGCCTCTTGAAGGCTCAGATCAAGCATAGTCTATGTTTATGTGGCAAGGGAAACACCATGACCACTGAGGCAATCTTCCTAACTGCACTGGGGAAGACCACTCTCCTGGCACAGAGATAGTATCTGCCAAGGTAATGTATAGTAAGCCTCCCACTTAGCTGCTGGAGTGGGAAGGTCTTGGCTTTATGCCCACTTTATGGAAATGGGAGACTTCTCCCTGGCTTGCCTGTGGAGCCTTACAGCTGAGGGCAAGCAAAACTCGGGGGCATCTGAACCCCAAGCCTCCAGGCTTGGGTGCAAGTAGGATGCCCACCAAAGGTTGTGGAAACATCTGAAGCCTCAGATGGGGGTGGAGGATGTTTGCCAGTAGTAGGGCCATTTATGGGTCTGGACTGACTCTCAGATTTGGAATTTGTTTTGGCTAATTTGGCTTGGAATACAGAAAATTACAAAAAAAACACAACATAATTTCTGTGCCCAGCCAGCCAGCCAGTCTCTCTGAGCCCCTAAAAGTTCCCACCCTCCATCCCTCATCCTCTTCTCTACCTCCCTTCCCTCCCCAGGCAGCTCCCCCTTCTCCCACAGCGGCCTCTGCTTCCAGTCCCTGCCACCTGTCTGCCTGCCTGTGCTGTGTCCACAGGTTCCCTCAGCTTCTCCTCAGAAGTCATGTGCCCCAGCCCCCAAACTATTTTGTTGCCCTCCACTGGACTCTCTCCAATTCATCCACATCCTTTCTGTAGTGGAGGGGGCCAAAACTGGACACAGGACTCCATTTATGCAAGTGCCAAATAGAGGGGAATAATCATTTCGCTCGATCCGCAACACCCCTACTAATGCAGCCCAGTATACCATTAGCCTTCTTCACAACAAGGGCACGCTGTTGGCTCATATTCAACTTATTGTCCCCCAGGTCCTTTTCTGCAGAGCTACTGCATAGCCAGTTGGTCCCAGCCGGTACCGGTGCATGGGGTTTTTCTGTCTTAAGTGCAGGACTTTCGCCTTATTGAACCTTATAAGATTCTGTTTGGTCCAATTTGTTGAGGTCTCTTGTTACCAGATTTGCCCATCACTTTGGGGTGTGCTCGCCTATTAGGGGTATGTTTCTGGGGTCTCTGTAATTCTATCAATGCGCTGCTTGTGATGCTTGTGTTTCTATTGTCATGACCCAAAAGGCATGATTGTGTGTGTGTGCTTCGGCACCAGAATTATCCCCGTCAAGTTGCAGAGCGTTGCACGGGGGTGTTTCCTGTTGCAGAGGAAACCCCGGTCCAGGGACGAGTTTCCCGCCTTTTCTGCAGCTTCTTTTGCAGAGTGCATTGCTCATGTTGCAAGAGGAATGCACGGTGCAAAAGAGTTCCCGCCACTGGTATGCAGATTCGTTCCCCGTGATTGGCTAGTGCTAAATTATTCACACGTGGCGGCTAACGATTGGCCTGTTAGCCGTATAAAAGGCTTGAGCAGTTTCCGCCCAAGCCGAAGAGGACTCCACATCCATCTCGTGGGGACTCTGGGCACACGGCAGGGTAATAGAAACCCTGTGTGAGATCCAGAGGAGCGTGGCGGCCTGATCCACCGCCCACCTCTTCCCGTCTTCAAACGCAACTTTTATAAGACGTACTTACGATTTCTATTTTGGTGGCTCGTTCACCCAGAGCATCCGGAGCTCTGCACCGTGGAGCACTACCGATACGCATCCGTGCCTAATTCCAGAGCGAAGGCCTTCCCTCTCCGCCCCGGCGTGCCCGGGCTCCTGGCCACAGCCTGCGTGCAGCGCGAAAAGGGCTCGGGTCGCTCCCGGCCCGCACATCTATATGGAGCTGTATCTCCCTTCTGCAAGTCCTCACCCACAGTGGAGCTACCTTGCAGGACTCAGTTTCAATGGGGCTGGGTTCCTCCAACCACCAAATCAGTCAAACATACACGCATGCACACGCAGATTAACAAGACATGCCTGAGCCAGGCCAGGTTATTTAGCAGTGACAGGCTAACACCCTCATATGCCTTGAACTCAGTTCATCAGGGCAACAATCAAATGCAGTCAGACACAAGCACGTGGGTTAACAGAGTGCATCTGAGTCAAGCCAGACTATTCAGCATTGACAGGCTGACATCCTTATGTGCCTTGAACTCAGTTCATCCCTTATTTCAGCAGGGCAATAATAAATGTAGTTAGACACACATACATACACGCTAACAGAGTATGTCTGAGCAGGCTGGGTCCAACCAAGCAGGACAATAATAAATGCAGTTAGACACACCTACACACACGCTAACAGAGTACATCTGAGCAGACTGGGTCTGATCAGCACTTTCAGCTGATACCCTCATGTGCCTCAAAACTCAGCATGTCCCAATCTCTTGCCACAATGGCCCTAGTAGTAACCCCCCCTTGATGAGCAGACCCCACTGTAGTTTTGGGCATTACAGGGATCTTTGGCTAAGGTAAAAGAAGCATTGCTGCAGAGCAAATGGGGTGGTCAAGGGGATGGAAGAGTAAGTGAGGTTCAGAGAGAGAGTATAGCAGCCAGCTTGACCATAAAAGTTATTTATTGCCAGGTATATGAACTTATGATGATACCAGTAATAATAGACATACAAGAGAGACAAATAAAACAGTTACAATATTACATAGTTTCAATTACGTCAAGTTTGATTAGCAAAAGTCAGATTTAGAAAGCTATTCCTGAAGTAAGAGAATAAAAGTCAGGTTCCTGGAATCAGAGAGAGAGAGAGAGTGATCAGCAAAAGTCCAGTTTAGAAAGCTGTTCATGGAGTAAGAGGATAAAAGTCAGGTTCCTGGAGGCAGAGAGAGAGTGAGTTGGGGTCTCACCACGCAGTGAAGCTTGAACCAGTCGAGGTTCCCAGGTGTTTGTTGGAGCTTGCAGACAGGCAGAGCCCTCAGCATGATCAATGAAGGGATGCCAGGCAGAAAAGGAGTGGAACTGCTGCAGCTTTTTGGATCCAAGCACCAGGACAGAAACTTGAGCTTGGGTAGAGATTTTGCAGAGAACTAACAATGGCTGAAGGGAGAACACTAGGTTTGTTTATGTGTAAACACTGGCTCATATGCTGGATAATGGGAACTGATCACTCCTGACTATGGGCGGCATTACCTTGAGGAAGATCACAATACAGACAAGCAGATTCAGTGTTTTGGGTACCAATAGAGGAGTCATTACTAGAATTGGTCTGATAAATGCTGAGCTGGGTGTGTGTCGATGTGGGTTGATTAGCATTTGAAGCAAGGATTCCCCATCATGCAGTGCCCCCTGATTTTCTGATCCCAACGTTCAGTGTGGTCCTTGCCTTGGAATCTCTGTTCTCCATCCTGAATGCTAGTGAAGGTGCATGCCTGACCCATCTCCCATTTAAATGAGTTGTCATCCAGTTCCATCTTGGATGTAAATGAGACCAGGGAAGTTGCTTCACTCCTCTGAACCTTGTCTGGAGGGGTTTAGGTGCTTCTCCCACTGCATTTTCCTTGTCTTTTGTAAGTCCTTCCTCTAATCAGTTCTTGTTCAGGCAGAGGTGGGAAGGGCAGGGGTGAGTCCTTTGTGAGTCAGACAGGCTACGTCCTGTGCCAGGGTTCCCCAAGAACACAGAGCTGACAGGTAACACTTTCTGAATCCTAACCCTGCCCTCCAGCATATCTACTACTGCCCCCAGCTTGGTATCATCTGCAAACTTGCTGAGGGTGCACTGGAAAAATCATGGAGCAAGTCCTCAAGGAATCTATTTCTAAGCACTTGGAGGAGAAGGTGATTAGGAATAGTCCGCATGGATTCACCAAGGGCAAGTCTTGCCTGACCAACCTGATTGCCTTGTATGATGAGACAACTGGCTCTGTGGATGGGAGGAAAGCAGTGGATGTAGTATACCTTGACTTTAGCAAGGATTTTGATACCGTCTCCCACAGCATTTTTGCAAGCAATCTGAGGAAGTACAGGTTGAATGAATGGACTGTAAGGTGGATAGAAAGCTGGCTGGATCTTTGGGCTCAACAAATAATGATCAATGGCTCTAGGTCTAGTTGGCAGTGGTATCAAGTGGAGTGCCCCAGGCATCAGTCCTGGGGCCAATTTTGTTCAATAGCTTCATTAAGGATCTGGAAGGTGTGATGGATTGCATCTGTTGGCTCTGGATTTAGGACCCAGAGGCCTTGATCTGGGAGGGGGGAAGTGAGAGATTGGTTAGCTGTCCTGCTTAGCCTAGAACCCAGGTTCCCATCTCCTGGCTGAGAGTTGTAGTTCTTAGGCTCTAATTATGACAGGTCTCCACCACCATCACTATCACTTCTCATTCTCCAGCCATGGTTTGAATGAAGGTGACTTGGGCTGCTGAGCTCTGTGTTGATCTCAGTCCTATCCATGTCTACTGGTCATGCTCCCATCATGTCAGTGGGATTGGGGACCTGTTGCGTTGCTAGTACCATGGCTGTGGTATGTTGCAGCACCCAAGAGCCTAAATGTGTCCCATGTAGCTGAATCCACTGACCCATTCCTCAGCCAGAAACCCATCAGTTATGCTGTACTGGCCTTTTCCTTGGTGCCCAGCAGCTCTGAAGGCAGGCTTTGGGATCAAGTCTAGAGCAGCCTTACAGATGGATGCATGGTTCTGGAGCCTCAGGTGGTCACTGCTGCAACATAGGCAAGTCCTCTGGAGATATAGGCTCTGGGGTGAATCCCACACGGCCATGGACAGTAGACAAGTGCTCAGCCAAGATGGCAGAAGGTTTGGGCATGTGCAGTAGTGGTACTTTAGGCACCCACGTAACTTTAGTGATGAAAATGTAGGCACCTCTGGCCACTCAGGCACCTAAGTAGTTAAGTGTTCACTTGAATTTAGGCACCTACGTTCTTCCCAAACAGAACTTCAGGCACCTCAGTTCTTTTTGGATCTGGCCCTAAAAAAAGATAATAAAGTCCTTAACCTTGGAATTATCCAAGATGCCTGCATGAGGTCCCATTTAAGTCCATGGTATTCTATCCAGGTGCAGAGACCAGTACTAGTGCATCTATGTGCAGGAATAGAGCTTAATATTTCTCATAAAAAATAAGTATCTCCAGAATGCTAACAACTTCTAGCCACCAACAATCGGAGCTGGATTTGAACAATTAGCTGAGAAGAACAAAATATTAAAATTCCTTAGCCATGCAGACCCAATGACTTGGTACTTGCTAGTGTCAGCTATGGCCAACTAGCCAAACATATTATTTGTTGAATTAGAAATAATTAAAGATGACAAGGAAATGATTAAAACATTCCAATTCAGGAAAGCTTTTAGAAGTAATATTCATGTGGATCTGCAAATGCATAGCATGTTAATATCACTGATTAATTTAAAACATTGATTACAATAATACATTATTTAAATTACTATTACAAATTACTGGCAAAAAGCACAGTGTTTTTGGAGAGATGCTATCTTTGGCTAAGTAAACAGTTCCTGGCAGTAGTTTTGTTTTTTTGTTTGTGCCTTTAATTAATTTACTTGTGTAATGAAAGGAAGCATCAGTTTTATTACTGGTATTTGTTTTAGAGAAGTTCACATAAAAAAACTGAGATAGTCACATGTTCAAAGGCTATCATAGTGATCACTGATTTAGATGATCCTGTTGTTTTAAAGACAGCAAGTTACCAATTCCTCTTCATTTAACTGAGATAAAACTCTGCTCTGAATCAATGGAAATGGTCAATCTTCTGCTACTTCCATAGAGCAGTAGTTCTCAAAAACAGAGTCCAGGCATGCTGATGCATGTGGTTGGGGATTTGTGGAGGGCTGGCTGGCCACACACCATTACTCCTCCTTACTTGCAACTCCTAAAGTACCTGGATAAAAATATTTTTTTTAAAGTTAATATTTTCTTGCCATTATTTTTCCAGTAGTAGTTGCTACAGGGATGTTGGTCTAGCACTAAGGCAAAAGGGCTATGTGTGTTCTTGTGACTAACAGAGACAGAGGTGCTGCATCAGATTTACCTCTTTTCAAAATTATGGTCTGTAAGTTAAAAAAAAGATTTAAGAACTCCTGCTCATAGGCAAGCAGTGTTTGGCCCTGAATGTAAATGAATGCTAAAATTTCCTTTATTTGTTCAGCAATAACCAAGGACTCTGCAAAATTATGGTCCCCAATTTGTTTCTGCAGGAACCTCACATTCAGTTGGCTCACAACCCCATACCCAGTCCAAGTCCAACTAGTATAACTGTATTTCTGAGGGGCTTATGACGCCATGCATTTGAATGCCATGACCCCATTTAGGGCCATGACCCTAGTTCGGGAACTGCTGCCTTCAATAATAGTGTATATAGACAATGGCTAAAAATGAAATGTCTCACTATCTGTGAGGAGGAATATAGCAGAGTTACAATACTGTAGATGGGACACTGCAGAGAGAAATAAAGCCAGCTGGGCAGAGAGAAGTAAGGCAGAATAATAAACTTGTCTATTGGAGGTAAACCTGTTTAATTGTGGTCCCATTGCTTTTGCCCTGTATTAATTCTCTGGAGCACAAGGGTTTGATGAGCAGAGGTCTTGTTCTTTTTTCCTATGCTGTTTAGTGCAAGGTCAATGATTATTAAAGCACTGCATCAATAATTTTCCTGCTAAATCCCTAGCCTAATCTCATTTGATACTCTCCTCACGCACTCTGTTCTACTCAAGCTTCCTATCTAGTCTCTCTCTCTCTATCCTGTTCTTGTCCTTATGCCTGTAGGGATGTCCATGTGACCCTGTATGGATGGAAAAAACAGCACCTTCTCTTCTTCCCTGTTCTTCCTTACGCTCATTTGCAGCAAGGCCTCCCACTGCTAATCAGAACAAATAGAAATATTATACATTATTAGAAACTGGAGAAATCAAAACATGGCTGAACAAAATGAAATTAAATCAACATAAATAGTCTCTCTGTGGAAATAACTATCCACATCTAGAAGCGGTTAGTTATACTTTCTGTGTATTTACAGATCTCCTTTTCCTCCCACCCTTATTTATTCCTGTCTAACATGAGCTCTTATTGCTTTTGTATTGTGTTTTCATTTAATTTAGGGCCTGAATCTGTGGGATACAAGTACACACACCTGAACCTTGCACTGCCACCCTGGTGGTGGGGCTAACATGTTAATACTTGGGCATGTTACAAAAACAAGCTGGATGAACAAAAAGCCTACTTTGTACTGTGGGTATGTCTACATTATGCATTTGCCCCAGTGTAACTACTTCAGTAAGTGAATTCCTTTCATAGAGCCACAGTCTGAATATGAGATCCAAGGGTTGAAGACTGTGCATCTTTTTACACTGTGCATCTTTACAGTTGTAGGCTATTAGGATGTAACTGTTACATCTTCATGCTCCTTTAGGGATACAAGTGTAGCGAAAGCATTGCAACTGGCAAGATGGACCTACGGTACAACCTTGCAGGGGGGCTGGACCTGATGATCTTGAGAGGTCCCTTCCAGCCCCCAACATCAATGAATCTATAACCTTGTTTTATTCAGGGTTAGTATGACAGTATTTTAGCTAACTTGTATGGCTACAGGATTGTGCTGATGTCACAGTTACAGAGTAACAGCTACAGCACACTCACTAGTGACAGCTTCCCCTTCCCTTTTAAAGCAGGTAAAAGGTATATTGGTCCATAGCTTAAAACACCACATGTACCTTTGGCACAGTGTAATAGTTATGATGATTCATCCATGATTTTTTCCCAAATTAACCGTGACCATTCTATATCCCTAGTCATATGCATCTTGCATGTCCTTATGATGCCAGAATCACTCATCTTCTTGGTTTTCTAACTTTAAAAATACACAAGGAGATACTTAGAAATGGAAGTGCATTCTTAAGCATGCCTTGAACATCACTGCTTGGAAATTGATTTCACAGAGTGGCCTTAATGTGTAGGATTGCAATGACCCTATTGAGACTGGATGCAAAGGAAGGTTTTATGGTGAGATTTAAAGAGAAGTAAACTTGCTGCCTGTGGGAGAAGGAGCAACAATATGAGTGAAAAAGTAGTAGCAAATTCTGAACTATGGAAGGAGGTTGGAGGAGGCCAGGTTTACAAAGGGCAGAAAGGTAGTCTTGTGAGAGGCAGGATGGGCTAGGTGATGGAGGATGGGGTATATAAATCCCACTTTCTGAATCTGAGGCAAAAACATATGGGGTGTCCAAGGGGAAAGCAAAGAAGACAGGAGAGGAGCTGGAACTCACTGCATCTGTGTAGAACAAATTTTCTGTTTTTCATTCTAATAAGCTCCAAAAAAAAGTTGTAATGGCAAAGTGAATGAACCAAGAAGTAGTCCACAACTTATAGGCAGTTCCTGATTCAGTATCCCCAATGCATCCAGAAATGAGATACTGTGCACAGGAATCTGTGGCTTCTGCTGCTTCATTGGCACCCTGCTCAGGTCTCAAATCTATTAACACGGCTCCAGGAAATCTTGAATTTCAAATGTCTGAATGCATCAAGCTTTGCACTTGACTAATCAAGTCAAACATTGTCTGCTAATCAGATTTACAGGTGTGAAACTGTCAGCATGTGAGGATCAGCCACATAAACACATGCAGAAAGATGCGGTTAGCTGCCCTGCAATATTTCAAATGCAATCTGACCAAGAAAGGGCTTCTGAGCTGGATTTCTTAGCTTTGAATGTAATTTATGCTGTACTGGAGCCACACTGTAATAGAAGTGGGATGGGAAGAACTAATTAATTTCCATCTAGATGTTCCCTGCTCTTGCTTCTAATAGTTTTCCTTTCTAGCTGCCACTCCTTAAAATTAAGTGTTCTCCTATAAACAGGAGTCATTAGCTTATAGCACCTGGTGTGGTGCTCTCAAAATTAGAGTCGAGTCCAGTTCATACAAAGATGCAAGTTTTGAAGGAAAGTACAGCTTCTGCAGGAAGTAGTGGAAGTGTTACAATCAGTCCTTGGCTTAAAATATGTATAGAGGCCATTAAACTATATACAATACACTGTACCAACTTAGGCCATGACCAGACAAGCAGGGATACACGCTCACAGCAGCACAAAAAGTAGTGGCACAAAGTTGTAGGAAAACTGCCATTTCCCAGCTCCTCCCAGCTCCCTGCATGCTGCTCCAACCAGGCTCCATGTGCTGCAGCTGGGTGGGGGAGAGGAAGGGAGAACCTGGCTCTGGGGCACAGGGTGCCATAGCCTGGGGCTAATCAACAGACAGCCCCTGTGCAAAGGCACCATGCCCCCCAGCCAGCCAGGGAGTAGCACATGGAGACAGGGTGAGGTCTGTGCCTCTGTTTGTCCTGGTGCATGCTATTTTGATGTGCTTTGTGCCTCTTTTTTTTTTCCCGGGGTTCTTGTTTGCTACTGGGGAATCCTGGTAGCAAATTTTGCCCCCGCACTGCAAATTAGCAGTGTCACACATGATTTAACATGCAATGTGTGCAGTTTGTGGTGCCAACAAGAGGTCTGTGGTGCCACAAACTGCATGTGCCTGCATATGTGGACACAGCCTTAGATTCTATCAGGGCTGACTTGCATTGAATTCTGAGCATAGCTCTTTATATCTGTGCCTCAGTTTATTCCTCATCCTGTAACATAATCAGTACTTGTTAAAGTACTTTAATATGCTGACTGAGAAGGAGCTACAGAATTTCAGGAGTAGGTGTCCCAGCTGCAAAGCTTCTGGGAATATGAGGACTTCATCACCAGGATGTCTAAGGACATCTTAGCTGGAGGAGACTTGTTAGCTCAAAAGAACTGCAGTGGCACCATGGGAGAAAGCACCACCATCTGCTCTGCTGGGAAGAGACTGGGTGCTGGTCATTCACATATAATGCACTGCTCCACTCCCTGCCAGAGTCCCTTGTTCAGCTCAATAACTTGTTAGGTAGTCCTGGCATCTAGAAAATAGAAGCAGATTCCAGCCACCAGGAGGAAGGAACCACCTGTCCCTGCAACTGAGAGAGCCCTGACCACCACCACTAAATAGAGGAAATGATGGAAGTTGTGTTCAGAGACTTCCTTCTGAGGAGGGCAGATATACCTATGTACCAGTGTCCCATCCTGGGAAGTGTGCAGCCTGCCTGGAACCAAATTGCAATACATGGCAAGTTTGGCAAGGCTCATTCAGCTCTCTGAACCCTTCTTCATGTTGTTCACCTATGTTGGGCACTTGTGATACTGCCCGATATAACTCTGGTCAGACACAGGTTGATACTGCCAGCTGAGGGACCAGGCAGGGACAAACAAATTCTGGAGATGAATGCAGGACTTCACAGGTGATGTTGAGAGGAGGACTTCTGCTTTCTTGACCTAGTATAGAGTTTCATGAAAAAGGAATGGGTGAAAGACACTTGGTCTCTCCCATGAAAAAAGGGAAGAGCATCTTTGGACACCACCTCACAAACCTGTTGAAGAGGGCTACAAACTAGATTTGAAGGGGCTGGTGACAGAAGCTCACAGGTAAGTAGTTGTAGTTACCTAGTCATAGAGCTGGTGTCTAGAGGAGTGTAACAGGGAACCGTACTACCCTGTTTCTAGAAAGCAAAGCAGCCCCTTTAAGACCAGAGTCTTCAGAGTGCAACCTGCCAGCAGAGCAGAGGTTAAAGGACAGCCCTACAGACTGGTCATCTGACTGGGGCTGTCACATGATTGGGTGAGAGCTCAGGCCAGAGCTATATAAACCCTGGGCTGAGCTAGCCTAGGGGTTTAGCCCAGGCTGCGGCAGAGGGTGGACTCCTGAAGGCTCCCAGAAACTGTGAAGCAGCCCTGCAAGTGAGAGCACCAGGCAGAGTGACCCAGAGATGTGGAGCCATGGGTAAGCAGGCTAACTGCCCCTATTATTTGTCTTTGTTATATCCCAGGGGCTTAGTGTTTATGTTACAGTTTATTCCAGTGGTTTGCGGATGAGGCTGTAGGGGAGGTGGATGTCTCCCCTCATTAGGGGGGCCCACAGGGGCACAGCTACAGAAGCCAGAGAGCCCGGTGCCACAGGGGCACAGTTAGACAGGGCCGCAGGCCCAGGGACGAGAGAAGCATTGATTGAAGCTAAGGCCTCAAAGCCGGGCCCAACCTAATGGGTCTGAACTGGAAGGCTTAGCTACATAAAAATGGGCAGAAGCTGCATTGCCTGAGACCCCAACACAGTGAGAAGATGCAGATAACACCTGCAAGGCATGGGGCATGATTAGGGGATGTCAGAGTTGTGCAAATATTCTTTAAGGCAGGAGCTCATCACCTCTAGGTGTTTGAGAGCCAAGAACAGATCTGGGAGGCCCTGTGGCAGCCTCCCATTTAAGAACCCAAAGTAACAACAAGTCGTGGCAGACCAGTGAAGGGGAGGAAATTCAAAGTAAAAAGGGACTCTGGGGTGCCTCCAGGCATTCTCAAATGCCAATGGGGATGGCACCCTGTTACAAGGAGAAATGTTGTAAATGAGGCAGGAATAAGAAAAATGT
>NW_005842033.1:988295-1001960 GCF_000455745.1 Alligator sinensis | reverse complement strand
TGCTGAACAATTGAGATGAATGTTCACAACTGCCAGGAACGAGCAGGAAGAACTAAAAGTCCCAGTAGATAACCAAAGCTGTAATGGGGTTAGTATTGCAGAGACTAGGTGGAATAAGTAACAGGACTGGAATATTGGTTTGGACAGGTAGACTTTGTTCAGGAAGCACAAGGCAGGGACAAAAGAAAGGAAGTATTGTGCTGTGTACCAAGAATGTACATACTTGCTATGAAGTTCAAGAGAGGTGATGAGGCAAGTTTGTTTAGTAACTCTGCGTGAAGATAAAAGTGGGAAAGGCCAGGGACAATGTTAGGATTAGAAGTATCCAAAGAACAGGATGTTGTGGAACTGTGGAACTATATGCTGACATTTGTTGGAAAAACAATACAGCAAAAACCACATCAAGTTCTTGGAATGCACCTTTTTTTCAGAAGATGGAGTCAGCTGCTAGGGTAGCAGCTACTTTAAATTTGGTTCTGACTAATAGAGAGGAATTGATCAAGAATCTAAAGGTGGAAGATGATTTGGATGACAATGAAATAATTCAATATTCTAAGGAAGTGGAGGAGAGAGAGCAGCAGAATAAGGATAACAGACTTCAAAAAAAGAGACTTTAACTGAAACAAGGAACTGGTAGGTAGGGTCTCTTCGGAAGATAATCTGAGGGATAAAGAAGTATAGGAGAGTCATCATTTAATGAAATAAATTATTTTAAATGCATGATGGCAAAATATCCTGATGTAAAAGAAAGCTAGGAAGCAGAGCAAAGAGTCATGATAGCTGCCCTTAGCAGCCATTTGAGATTCTGGAAATATAATGGTATTATACAAAAAGTGTAAGCAATGGCAGCTAACTAAGAATGAGTATAAAGAAATGGCACACCAGCCTGTAGGGATAAAACCAGAAAGGGTAAGATGAAAGTGGGTGTGTCTACATGTCGCCGTATGGTGACATTGCTATGGCATCATGCTTTACTACTTCCTTTTGGAAGTAGTAAAGCATGGCACGCTATACCTGGGGAGTGCGCTGCTATGGTGACATAGCTGGTGATCAGGCACACACACATGATTGCTATGTCGCCATAGTGCATCACTACGTCGCCATAGGGCAACATGTAGATGCACCCAGTGGGCACGTCCACACATGCAAGCACTTGCGCTTGCAGCAGCTCAAATAGAAGTGGTACAAATTTGAGCCAGGGCTTTTAGCTTCAGCGCACGTACTTGGACATGCACTTTGGTGTGGAGCAAATTGTGCCACTTGGGGCAAAATAACCCTGCCTGGCTCCTCCCGGATCTTCAGCCAGGGGGAGCTAGAGCCGGGGGCCAGCACCTGTGCAGGCCCCAGCAGTAGAAAAAGCTGCCCTGTCCTGGCCCCAGCAGTATAAAAGCCACCCTGGCAAGTAGCTCAGGGCTACTAGCTCTCAGGAGCTTCTGGGGCCCAGCTAATTGGTACCTGGGGACACTACCCCTGGTGCCAGTTGGACAGCTGTAGCAGCCCTGAGAGTTCCCTGTGGGCAGGGCTGCCAGGGGTCCCCCCCATGGTCCCCTCCCCCCTCCTCCAGCCCCCCCCAACCCCTTACTGGCACCGGAGCCCTGGTGCTGAAAAAAAAAGTTTGCAGCATGGGGAACATATTTTTGGTCCTGCTCATGCCTGTTGCCCTGCCTCAAAGGGGTTTGAGGTGGGGCAAGAGGCACGTGCGAGCTCGTGTGGACGTGCCCAGTGAGTCAAAATTAGTAAGAGAGCTAAAAGGCAGCAAGAAGAGGTTCTGTATTTTAGATGCAAGAGAAAAAAACAGAGGCAGAGGTCCATAACTGAAGGGGAAAAGAGAATAAATAATGGATGCCAAGAGAAGACTAAAGCATTAAATATTGTCTTTGATTTTTTCCTCACAAAAAGTAAACTGTGACCAGACACTTAACAAAATTGAGTGTAGGTTAAAGTATAGAAAGAATGGGTTAAAATATATTTAGATAAGATAGATGAGCTCAAGCCAGCAGAGTCTGATTATATTCACCTTAGAATACCTAAGGAGGTAGTCAAAGTAAACTCTTAAACTATTAACTATTATCTTGGAAAACTTGTGGAGGAGAGGGAAGGTCCCAGAGGGGTTGAGAAGGGCAAATATAGTACCTCATTTAAAAAACAAAAAAAGGGAAGAAGTGGGTACCTGGGGAATAATAGAGCTGTCAGCCTAATTTCATTCCCTGGAAAGTTTCTGGCACAAGTTATGATACAATCTGTTTGCTAGTACATAGAAAATAATAAAGAGTTAAAAGCAGCCAGCATAGACTTATCAAGAGTGGTTCATGTCAAACCAATCTGATTTCTTCCTTTGGCACAGTAACTGACCTAGAGAATCAGAGAGAAGTCATCCACTTAATATATCTTGACTTTAGCGAGGCTCTTGACACTGTCCCACATGACATTATCATGCACAAACTAGGAAATGAGGTTTAAAAGTAATCACCATCTGGTGATTGCACAACTGGTTGTAAATGCTCCAAGAGAAGTTATCAGTGGTTTCCTGATGAACTGGGAGGTTATCTCAAGTGGTTACTGCAGGGGTCTATCCTGGACGGTTCTATGAAATGTTTTAATTGATGACTTGGATAATGAAATAGAAAGAATATATGCAAAATATGAAGATGATGCTAAGTGGGGAGTGGGTTGCAAATCCTTTGGAGGACAGGGTCAGAATTCAAAAATGATCTTGACAAATTGGACAAAATTATCTGAAATCAACAAGGTGAAATTCAAAAATGTAAGTGCAAAGTGTTATATTTAGGAATAGAAATCACACACAAAAATAAAAAATAGGGACTGTGACAAGACATCAGTATGACAAAAGAGGATCTGAGGGTTATAATGACTCATGGACCACATACGAGTCCACAGTGCAATTGAAAAAAAGGCAAATCTCATTCCAGGATGTATATACAAGAATGTGACCCATATATGGCATAAGAGGTAAGTATTCTGCCCTTTGTGGCACTGGTGCGGCCTTGGATCTATTATGACATCTGGTTTTGGGTTCCACACTGCCAAGAAGATGCAGAAAAATATGAGAGTCCAAAGAGTGACATAAAACTTAATAGTCTAATAAATATTATAATGGTCTTATAAGACTATAATAGTCTTATGACTTTTCCTCATGACCTATGAGGAAAAGTTGAAAAAATGGGTTTGTTTAACATAGAGAAGAGAAGACTGAGGGATATATGATGAGTCTTCCAAAGTGTAAAAGGCTGATATAAAGGGATGGTGATCAATAGGAAAAACAAGAAGAAATTGTCTTAATTTGCAGCAAAGAAGATGTAAGGTTGGATCTTATGGAAAACTTAAGGTGGTAAAACACTGAATGAACTATCTGGAGAGGCTGCAGAAGCTCTTACATTGAATCTACTTAAGAACCTGCTAGACAAACACCTATTGGAAATGATCCAGGGATTTTTGATCCTGCTTGGGTGCAGAGGGTTAGACACGATGATCTCCTGAGACACCTTCCAGTTCTATGCCTCTAGGATCCTATTAATTTTAACAAAATGTAATTAAAACACCTCCCTCAACACCAGGGCACATGTAAAGATGCCTATTATTGAGTTTATTTATACTCAGTTCATAGCAAATAGTGAACTAGAACATAACTTGTTTTGGCTCATTCCCTTCATCCTTTCCCACAAAGCTACTTTTCCCAACTCATAAGTGAGCCAGCCCATGCTTCTAGAACGGAGACCATTGTCAGAAGATTGATTCTTCTAACAAAACCCATATTAAGAATCCTGAAACTGGCTTTACATGGGAACAAGCATCTGCCTACACAGAGTTCAGGGGATAAAGTAAGTAGGTGTGGGAACCAATTTAGCTTTTCCTCCTGTTTCAGTTGTCTTTAATCACTGGCAAAGCCTCCTATGGAATCAAGGCCATAGTCTGCATATAATACATAGATGGGTTAATTCACTGGGAAGTGCAGAATCGGAGAAGGGAGCTTTTTCCAAGAACAATTTAAAATGAGCCAGTGTTTTGCTCTGTGACAACCTTTTATGGAGCTTTTTTACATACAGAATTTAATCTACTGAGATCTGAGACATTTCAGTAACTCCTCCAGGAAAATTATAGATTGCAAGTTTAATTGAAAAAGACTGGCTATAAACTGATCTCCAGAATTATTATGACTAATTATATTTCTCCTTTCATAATTAACAAACTTTGAAATATTTTATATATTAGGTGTTTGCCCTCAGCTCCTTTAAAAAAATTATGTTTTCTTTTCTGGGGAAGGGAATTTAAAATGATATTTAAATACACTAATATATTTTAATATTTAAGTTAATATTTTTATTGTAAAATTGATAGATGTATATAACTGAGATTTGTTACGTTGGGAAATCAATACAATTATAAAAAGTTTGGGGCAATATACAGTTTTCATAAGGTGTTAGGGAAGCAGAATTATGCATATTATATTTGTACCTCTTCCTCATTCTCTTTACTCATAACTTCTAAAAGATGAAGGTGTCTCCCCATCTTCCATTTTCAGAAAGACTGAGGGAGAAACATGTACACATGTGTGGAAACAGTACCTCTCCCCCCATGATCTAAAGCAAACGGTACTTTATTTACCATTTTGCAGAGAAGGTGTGACTTTTATGAGCTAAATGTTCACCTGCTTTTCATCTCTTGCATCTCTATCAACTCTGCAGGGTGTTTTTGCAGTTTCTAACTCAGAGCTGAATCGGACCCCTGTTGCTTAAAGATACACCACCCAAACATTTCAGGAATAAGCCAGTATAGGTTTATGAGTAACCAAACAAGAGTCACCACAGTCCTCGTTAAAATAATGGATGTGGAAATGCAGGCGTATAATATTTTTCAAATGTACATTGGCTAACATTCGCACAGGGCTAAAAGTGTTCCTAAAGTATCACTCATTCCTTATGTGCTTTTTATGCTCAATGAGAGTCTTTTGTTTTGTTTTGTTTTGTTTTGTTTTTTGTTTTTTGTTTTGTTTGAAGATAAAAATTGACTCATCCAAATTACACACAGCCTCCAGCTTCCTTTTTTTGAACTGGGGAGAACAAATTCCCCAAAGCCACTCGAATGCCTCTGGAGCTGGTAGACACAAAATAGTCACTGCCAACTTCAAGAGGCCCTGTTTTGCATAGTCAGAAAGGGATAGCGAAAATGTGAACTGTATTAGAAGTCAGCTGAAAATCCAGAACACCTGAAATGGTATCCGACATTTCCGTTGAACACTGCTTCTTGCCTCACTAGTTTATTAGCAGCTGAATCTTCTTGTGTTGATTGTTAGCTGCACTAATGAAGGGACAAGAGGAAGATAAATGTAATGAAATCATATGTGAGATGGGCTCTGGTCAGTGTCTCACTACCAGCATTACCAGTTCTTGCAGTTTCATTGCTAGCTTTACAGTCCTTAAAGGTTCAGCTCTTGGAGCCAGGCCAATGACCTTATTCAGTAAGTTTCTAGGCTCCATGATTACAGGAAAGCTTGAAAATGTGACTGCTAACATTTCAACACCCAAAAGAAACACTTTTTTTAACAAAATTGATTTAAAAAAAAAGTTGATGCTTTTTAATTTACTTTCATCATTTTTGCGTGCTTAGTTTTGATAATACTACAACAGATGGGGCTGGAACTGTAGACACTACACCTACTCCCATATGGCACTAGAGGAACAAAATGATTGATTTAAGATAAGCCGAGCTACATTCTGCTTGAGAGTTGCCTAGTATAGAACTAATGAACTTATTCTCACCCTTTTCTTTTTCAGGTATTGGGCTGCTTTGTTGTTGAAATTCTAGCCCAAGTCTCATCCTTGTTTCAGGACAGTGCACTGCAAACCCCTCCTCATTCCAGTTTAGATAGAGCGGTACCTGAGCTTCTTTTCCTGGGCAGGAACAATTATGCTTTCCAACTCAAAATCTGAGAGCTGGGAGAATTTGCCTAAATTTTAATCACCCGCGGAAAGCTTGTCCACACCATGAGCTTTGTACAATGAGGCTTGTGGCCAAGGGATGCCAGTTTTGAGACTATCAGAGAGATGAAAAATTCTGTTGTCCCTGCCATTTCTCCCTCCTGCTCTCCCACCATATATTCCCTTTCTTCAGTCATCCTCATCCCTCCAACCCCACTGACTCTTCCCACCCCTCCATTACTTTTGTCCTAAGTGCCATGTTTTCCTCAATCTCTCACCATTACTAGATGCACAGAAAATTAATGTTCCCTCCATCAAGAGGAGGGAAATGGTTCTAGTATAACATAAGTAAAGGAGACCCACTCTTCATTTGATCAAATACATACAGATTCTAGCAAATCATATACGCTTATTTTAAATGACACTCACTCTCTTTTCAAGGAAAAAAAATAGAGAGGAGGATTCTCTAACTCTGGTGAGCACCAATTTTTTTTTTTTTGCAATAATATGTTTGAAAAGCTTTGCTTTTGCAAAAAAAATCTTCTTTATCTGCTGGCAAGCATCACTACCTATCAATATACATTTTGGCATCTATGTCTGTGGGTTAAAAGGTTTTAAATGAAAATCAAATTCTCCTGTACTCTTTTGATGGCCTAATTGAAGCTTGTCAGAGTTGCCTTGCCATTCTGACATAACTATTTAAAATCTTAATAACTTTTAAAATTAGCGTTTAATCAGCTAATCGTCTGGTCATGTGCATTAGAGTTCTGTTACATGACTCCAATATATTTAAGTTTTAAGATATTGAGAATTTAGGAACCCTTTCTTCTCCAGATTTCAAATGCAGAAAAAGAACTACTGTTGTCCATACCTAATCTATCACTTTTGTGGCTAGTGCTCCTTTTTTCTGGGCTTAAGAAGGGCAATATGAGTCTTACAATGGAAAATGATGGTTGGTCTACCCATTATGATGTTGGGTAGAGGTGTGGGGAAAAAAATCCACCCTAGGCACTTCTACATGTGCAAATAATGTGCCTGAATTTACTGTGCAGTAAATTCAGGTACATTAAACTGCTCCCAGGTGCACATCTGTGTGTGCGCCTGGGTTGGAAGCAAATTGAGCCTAAGAGCAGCCTAATTCAGGGCTGCTCCTGTCCTGCTCTGTCCCTCTGCAGCAGCCAAGGGGAGCTCCCTGTTGCCAGCCCTGGGCTGGCAAGAAGCACAGGGGTCAGGCCTGGGCTCTGGGGGGTGGGAGGGAACTGCCCCCATCTCCAGGGACAGCTCCCACCTGTGTGGAGCTTGGTGGGGAGGGAGCTGTCCCCGGATCCAGAGACAGCTCCCAGCTGCATGGTGCTCAGGGCTAGCCCCAAGCTCCATGCAGCTAGGAGCTGCCCCCGGAGCTGAGAAAAACTTCCCCTTACCCCCGCCCCCAGAGGCAGGGTAGCTCCCCCCCCCAGAGCTCAGGGCTGTCAGGCTGCTGTTGTGGCTCCCTGCTGCCTAGGTTGGCTGGGAGCAATTTGATCCTAGTCAGTGTCTGAACATGTGCTTTGGCATATTAGTTTAAAGTGCTGTTTTCTAGTGCCTGTATCTATCAGTACTAGAAAACAGATCTTTAATTAATCTACTGTGCAGTAATTTCTGTGCATATGTAGATGGTGACACTTTACTGTGCATTAAATTAGGCTAATGTGCAGTAAAATGCATGTGCAAATGGGCTCCCTAGCTAGTGTAACTGTGCCCACAATCTCCTTTCCCCCATATCTGGACGCAGTTGTTCTAACAGAAGAGGGCTTTTGCTAGCTTAGCTGTGGTGTTTGGAGAGATGGTGTGGCATACAGGGTACATCTGTCACCATACAGGGCACATCTCCACACTAGAGTTCTGCCTCTGCAATTGTGTCAGAAAAGCTCTGGTGATAGTGGCCTTGGGGTATATAAATCATTTTTCACTTGCAACCTTATTTAGGAAGTGGCAACTACCATCTCAGGAAAGAGAGTCATGTTATTTCTAATACCATAGTTTCTAGCATATAATATACCCCTGAATAATATACACATCTTGTTTTTGAAAGGCAGAATGAAGAAAAAAATAGTCTTTGCTTGTTTCTGCAATGAGGGTTGTTACAGCATCTAAGGTGCCCCAATGGTCACAGTGGCCTCAGGACTGACTTGACTTGATTTGTTTCTGCAGTAGGAGCTTCCGTTGGAGGTAAGGAGAGAAGTGTGTAGAGCCAGCAACTAAGGAGGCCAACATGCAGCACTGCACTGTTACTTTCACTCCCACCCTGCCCCAGCAGAGGCAGAAACTGCTATTATCCTATTTCCTTGTTTCTAATGTACATCCCAATTTCCAGCTGCTGAAATTTGAAGAAAAAGGAGTGTTTTGTATGTGCAAAAATATGGTACTTCAAAAAAACAAACAAAAAAGGAAGCAATTGTTGTTAAAGTGAGGCAGTAAATAGGTTTGCTGTGTTAACTGACAAGTGTCCATTATTTAGGGGTTCCTTTCTAATTAGTGAAGGAATTAATTGACAGTTGGATTAGATAGCTATATTTACACACACTTCTTTGTTTACTGATTTTAAGTTTATGAGCCAAACACCCAGAGAACAGGATGGGCATCTCTGGTTTCCATTTTAGAATAAGCTATCAGTTCTTACTATCACAAATTATAACTTCACTAAAAAAAATTGGGTGAGACTCTCCTCTTTGCCTTACCTTAGGTTCTTATCTGTATACCAGATAAGAACCCAGATCAGCCTTAAAGAGGTCTGACATGTCTCTGGAGAAATCCCCTGTGCAGAAACTGGGGAAGAGAGAGACAGTATGTACTCTGAAGACCTCTTCCAAAATCCAGTTTTAGGCTTAACAATGAATGGCACTAATTCTAGAGGCATTATAGACTAATCCTAATCTATAACATCACCCATTATGAGCAAAGAGCACCACTGCTAATGAGCATCTCCATTGATTGTTATTATTTTTTTGTTGCTGTTTGCAGATCTGGGCTACTCCTGAAAGATGTTTGAGCCATCAGACCTGTTCCTGGATAGAAAGCTGACATCCTTAAGCAGCATGCCTTTTTTTGCTCTTCTTATCCATCCCAAAGAAATGAAGTTAAGTTGCCCTTTCCTAAAAGTTACACATTTTTAAGCTACCTAAGGACCCTGTGCTGCTTATGGATCAGCCATCTTGCCATAGATCACGTGGGAACTTGGAACTAAGTGGGTTATTACTACTGTAAATTGAACCACAAGTATGCAAAGCTTCTCAATTCTCTTGCACTTCATCAGTTTTCATCTGAATCTAGTCAGAACTTATAATATAAAAATTCACTTGGTTGACTTTTAACCTCATGAGTTGATCTAGTTTGGGAGATTAAGAAGTGGCAGAACCAGAGTACAGTATCTACTGCATATCTTTCTCTCCCAGTGGCATCCATTTACTATGGATGGAGACTCTGAGTTTATAAATCCCCTGAATGCATTTTAGCAGATGTATTACAGTCTCCAAATCAGTTAGACAGGCTGCTGAGAGCAATACTTGTACACTGAGCATAACAAATTTGTCACCGAGTCTCCAAACATAGTTAGACCCTTAGGCCGCATCCAGACGAGCACAGCCATGCGGTATGTGGTGCCACATACTGCACGTTGCATTGTTCTTTGTACTGCAAGGGAGCAGTGCGGAGGGTTTTTTGACCCCCAGATATCCAGGAGTCAAAAAAAACCATGGAGGAAAAAAGCAGTGCGGCACATGCAGTGGTACTTGCACCGCCCAAAACCAAAGCCTGGCTGGCTGGAGTCACACTACACTGCCGGCCAGGCTCTGCGCAGCAGGGTTGCCACTACTGCAGCCCCAGGAGACCCCAGGACCCCAGGTAAGGCTGCTGGGGCCAGCCCAGTTCTGGCCCCTGCCTCCCCTACCCAACCCGGGGTAACTTGCTGTGGACCAGCATGTGCATGGCACAAGCATTCCCCAGGGACAACTAGTGGTGGCACAAGGTATGCTCCTGCTAGTTGTCTCCGGGGAACCAAACATCCACATGGCAATGAAGAACATGCCTCCTAGACCAGTCATATTCATGAGCTTTAAATTATATTAGGTAAGAAAGAAGTATTATCTAGTGATCTGAGCATGGACTTCCAGATCTCTAAATTCCAAACCTAAATGATACGTGACCTTGGGCAAGTCTTTTAACTTCTTTACTTTTATTTTCCCTTGGATCAAATGGGTGTAATAGCTACCTATGCAGCAACTGTGGCTATGGCTCTGACCCCAGGTGGGGGCTGGAGCCTGAGCCATAGCAGCTACCTGCCTCCCTCCTCCCCACCCCGCCTCACCCCCAGTGCTGGTACATGATTCTAAGATGAAGGGCTTTCCCCCCATGTTATATGGGGGAGAAAACCTTGTCTTAGAATCAAGTAAATACAGTAGGGTTTTTTATTTATAGCTCTACTTCTGCTTTGGAGGGTGAGCCACAGTTTGGTGTTGGCTAGCACAGGCCTAGCAGGACAGTTTCACACTCAAGGCAGCCATGAGATAGATGGGGCAGTGCTGGCTGCATGGTGCCATGGCAGCAGAGGGTTATTTTTGCTTAATTTCCCCTGCCCCAACAAAGGTGGTGCCTGGGGCTGGTGCCCTGGTCACCCCCCTTCAGTTACTCTCCTGTTGGCCAAGAAATAACAAATGGGATTAACAACAAAACCCAACTGCCGCTGTCTTCAGGGAAAACGGGTTTCCATAAATCCAGCAAGCAGTTTGTTGGAATTAATCTGTAAGAGGGAGACTTCTTTCCCAGCCCCTGCTCCCAGATCTATAGTTTCCATGCAGACTGACTCATCTAAAATGTCCTCCTTGTATGGAGGCTATGGAGGTGAACCATTGCCCAGGCCCAAATTATGCTCACCCTTATCACCCTGCTTAAGCAATCTACTTTCCTCTTCATAATTAAACAATTGCTAGTTCCGCTTTTCAAGTGATATATAAGAATAATCACAACACTGATTATGCTTATAAATACAAAACTCCCATAAGCAACTGGTCAACTTTTTATTTTTCCCCTTTAACAAAAATGTCTTATCAATGCAAACAAGCAGTGCTTCCTATGAATTTATGCTTTGGGCATACTCTTTAGTTGAAGAAATGCCTCCATGACCAAAAGGGCTTTTTTGGATCAAATAGATTAATTATACTTAACATTATAACCAGTTTTACAATACTTTTTGCTGGAAGGTGTCACTGGCTGCCATACTAGCAGAAATGTAGACAATTACAGCCCTGAGTAAAGTCGATGGGTGCCCTAAGTACATACAGACAAGGTTCCTTGGGTGAATTTGATATCTTTTATTAGACCAACCCAAATGGTTGGAGAATAGTTATTAAGCAAGCTTTCGGGTTCAAAAACCCTTCGTCAGGCTCAGGAAGCTGCAGCAGTTGGTGTGTGCTCTTCCTGGATGGAATGAAAAGTAAAGAAGCCAGGGGCTGGGCTGGGCTGGGGAGTCAGTTGCCAGGCAGATTATAATGTATCAAAAATCCAACGTCTATGTTTAGTCCCTGATCTCTAGTATCCAGCAGGTTGATGAAATGGAGCTCATAGGCTCGTCTCTGGGATGTGTTGTGTAAATTTCCCTTGAGGATCAGGACTGAGATTGGAGAGAGAGTGGCCCTCCTGTGAGAAATGTGCCCCCACCAGTAATTGGGTGTTTCTGTCTTTGATGGATTTCCGGTGTGCATTCATTCTGGTGCGCAGTTGTTGTCTGGTCTCTCCTACATATCTTCCATCAGGGCATTTGGTGCATTGGATGAGGTATACTGCATTCCTGGAGGTGCAGCTGTAAGATCCTGGGATGCTGATGGCTCTGTTGTGGGGTGTAGTAATAGTGGGGGTGGTGGAGATGTGGGGGCAGGTTTTGCGTTTCTTGTCATGGCACGGTCTGGATCCTTTTGGTGTGTTCTGGGGTTGAGGAAGTTTGCTTCTGGTGATGAGGTTGGCGAGGTTCGGTGCTTGTCTGAAGGCTAGGATGGGTGGCTCTGGGAAGATCT
Organism: Alligator sinensis; assembly: GCF_000455745.1. Lineage (NCBI taxonomy): Eukaryota > Metazoa > Chordata > Crocodylia > Alligatoridae > Alligator > Alligator sinensis. The sequence continues at coordinate 989,980 of NW_005842033.1, read as the reverse complement.
TTTTAAGAATAGGGTCTTTTTCTAATATGGGTTGCAATTTTTTGAGGATTTTCCGTACAGGTTCAAGGGATGGGTGATAGGTCATAACCAGCGGTGTGCGATTTGTGGGTGTTTTTCTTCTGTACTGCAGCAGTTCTTCACGTGGTATCCAGGTGGCTCTTTCAAACGTGCGATCTACCTCTCTGGAGGAGTGTCCTTGCTGGGTGAAAGCCATTTTAAGATTGGTGAGGTGGCAATCCTGGGTGTTCTCTTCAGTACAGATGCGGTGGTATCTGAGGGCTTGGCTGTATATCACTGCTTTTTTGGTGTGTTTCGGGTGATTGCTGGTTCTGTGCAGATATGTCTGTTGGTCTGTGGGTTTCTTGTATACTGTGGTCTGTATTTTACCCTTCTGGATACTGATCCTTGTGTCTAAAAAGAGGATGTTGGTGTTGGAGTATTCTAAAGAAAGTCGGATGGAGGGATGGTGACTGTTGAATTTCTGGTGGAACTCAAGTAGAGATTCCAGGTTCTCACTCCAAATGATGAAGATGTCATCGATATATCGTAAGTACAGCAAGGGTTTGATGGTGCAGTTCTTGAGGAAGTCTTCTTCCAGGTGGCTCATAAAAAGGTTGGCATACTGTGGGGCCATTTTAGTGCCCATAGCTGTTCCCATCATCTGGAGGAAGTGTTGATTATTAAAAGTGAAATTGTTGTGTGTGAGGATGAAGTGTATAAGCTCAGTGATATCTTTGGGTCTTCATTCAGGCTAAATGGAAAGGGGGATTAAACCTTTTTTTAAATGAGATACCTGGAAACAAGAGAAATCACTGCCTATAACAGGCTATATAGAAGACTTGATCACAATTTAAGTCATAGGGATTGAAGGATTCCCTCATAGCAAATGCAGAGGCTAGGGAATTGTTTACTGAGCTGCAGGTGTTTGTGAAGGGATGGAAGCAAGCATACAATGAGAAAGAGAAAATCATGGTCCTGAGAAGGAAACAAAGGTTTGTGGGGTACAGAATTGACTGGAGTGAAGGACTTTGAAATTGCCTATTTTTGTCTGTCTATATCGTGTTTAGGAAAACAGGACTTGGTGCATGTGCTCTGTAGATAAACAGAGTGCATCAAAGAATGTCTCTGGCTTGTATAATTCATTTTTCCTCCTCGTGGAAACAATACTGCCCAGTGCCCATCCTTCAGCATTGCCTAGCTATTTATTTTCTGAACAAAAAAGCCCCATTAAGGTTTGAAAATGCACAGTTAAGGCAGTCAAAGCAACCTTAGCTTTGTACTGTAGTAATAACTTCAAGGTGGGGAAAGAAGGGGAGAAAATAATCGAATGTGTCTTTAGTGTTCTCTTCCAGTTTTTATGGATCTTAAAATGTCTTAATGATTCTATAGGTATTGTATGACATCATCATAACTCGGTGATGTATTTTATTCTAAATTCTTAATATATATTCTCAACCTTGAGCATAACTCAACCTTAACCATATTAACTCATTTTTGTTTGAACATTAATTTAAATATCTAGTAAATGTATCTAGTAAAAAGGTCCTTTATCCCTTACTGTGTCTTTTTGGTACACGTGTTTCCCAGGTACATTCAGAAGAAGATTCATAGATTCATAGATGCTAGGGTCGGAAGGGACATCAATAGATCATCGAGTCCGACCCCCTGCATAGGCAGGAAAGAGT
>NW_005842033.1:986529-987819 GCF_000455745.1 Alligator sinensis | reverse complement strand
TGGAGTCCACTAGGACTCCAAGATCCCTTTCCGCTTCCATTCCACCAAGCAGGTCATTCCCTAGGCAGTAGGTATGCTGGACATTTTTCCTCCCTAGGAGCAGCACTTTGCATTTCTCCTTGTTGAATTGCATTCTGTTGTTTTCCACCCATATGTCCAACCTGTCCAGGTCTGCTTGTAGTTGTTCCCTGCCCTCCGGCGTGTTCACTTCTCCCCACAGTTCTGTGTCATCCGCAAACTTGGACAGAGTACACTTCACTCCCTCGTCCAAGTCGCTGATGAACATATTGAAGAGTATCGGTCCAAGGACCGAGCCCTGTGGGACCCCACTGCCCACACCCTTCCAGGTCGATACCGACCCATCCACTAAGATGGGCCTGATTTTTTTTTTTAGATCTGTTTACACTGCTCTGGTAGTTTAAAAGAACCCTTTCCTGATGGTAGTGGTAGAAATTAGAATCAGGCCCAGCATCTTTGCCAAAGGTTGTATCTTTTTATGCCCAGACATGCAGAAATGGGAACCATGTGTGGTTCTGCAGTGAAGCTACATAAGCCAGAACGTCTCCTGAAAAGACAAAGAGAAATAGAGGATATGAACCTAACACAGACTGGGTGCGTCCACACGAGATGCTAACTGTGCAGTAGCCTAATAACATTGGGCAGTAGCGTGCTGCGCAAAACCTGTGCTAGCATGCTACTGTGCAGTATTATTAGGCTACTGAGCAGTTAGCATCCAAAAAAAACCTGTGTGCTGGCACTACTGTGCAATAGCGCAAGTTACTGCACATTGATTTAGTACTTAGTTAACCAAGTGCTAAACTAAATGAACAGTAACTACGGTGCATTAATGAACATATAGATGTACCCACTGTGTCATAGAGTTTACTAACCTAAATAAGTTCCTTGTTTTTGCACATGGTTTCCCAAAATAAAACCATGCATTACTGGAACAGGAAATGGTACAAGGCATGCACCGTAAACCTGCTTTTCAAATATTTTGTTTTGCACTTGGGGTAATTTTCTGAATAACTTTAAAGAACATCTTTTATGCTAACACTAAATTTAGTTTATTTCATCCCATAGTGAAACACCAAGTTCATTATTAACATGGAATTCCTTTAAGAAATTCTCTTTCATCAAATTTAATCCAATTTCTTATTACTAAAAGGTGTTACTAAGGAATAATGCATACTTACAGTTTATTGACTCCTTATCCTATATTGTGCACAGACACTTTAAATATTCATATGTTAAGGCAGAATCTAGATACCTGGTCTCCAGTGGCCAAAG
>NW_005842033.1:983216-986498 GCF_000455745.1 Alligator sinensis | reverse complement strand
CCTGCACCCTACCCCCTTCCTTCAGTGGGCAACCTCTAAGGTTACTGAAATCTTAGAAGATGTATTGTTTCCAAAATTCACACATTGTGGGATAATTAACAGTGTAAATGCAATGGTGTGAACTCAGCTATAGCTGAAAGATGAGAGCTCCCTATTCCTTCTCTGTCCTAAGACTCTTTAATCCACAGCAGTGGAAAGGCAAAGAAGGAAAAGAATATAGGTCTGGCTGCTTCTCCAGGCATCTGGTCTAGCAAATCCTTAAGTATTTCTTGGCAGCCCCAGTACTTGCCAGGTCACAGTTGCCTATTCCACTTCTCCTTGGTAAACCCAGAAAGTTCCCACTGCAAACAGTAAAGTGAGAGCCAGAAACCACCTCAATGAGTGGAAACAAGATTAAAGGCAAAAGGCCATCCTGTGAAAACAAGCTCAGGGATCAAATTTGGAGTAGTGTGACGATTAACAAGGAGGAAAGAGCTGGAGCATCTGAGAGGATATGTACTTCATGCTGTGAGCCACTAACAAATTCCCCCAATATCCTCTCTCCCCGCCCTAGGAACACCAGTCTCACCCAGTGTATATTCAGGAGACAAAGGAAAAAAAAGAGGACTAAAGAACAGTAAGCAAGTGGAAGGGAATGCCCTTGCAAATGTCTTAAGGAGATACTACAATAAAAAGGGTGAATTCAAACTGTTAGGCTGCCTATACACGTGCAGTGAGGTTGCTCCAATGTGCTGTAATTACAGCACATTAGAGCACACTCAATTAATCAAGTAATTACCATGCTCCAGCAGACTCCAGCATCACTGTATCGGTGTCTGCACAATGAAAATTTTTCAGCACAGGGACGCTGATATGCATGACGCTTCAGGTACTTTAATTACAGCAGCTCTCAGAGCTGCTCTAATTAAAGCATACACCCCCACACACACTCCCAGAGCACATGTATAAACAGCCTTAGACTCTTTGGGGACATCTACATGTGCACTTTACTGTGAAGCTGACTAAATAGCTCCACAGTAAAATGTCACCATCTACATGTGAGGTGCTATTAGACCAGAGTAAACTAATTAACTCCACTGTAGGATAGTACTGCCCAACACAAGTGCTATCCTACAGTGGAGTTATTTCACCTCCCACAATGCACAAAGAGATGGGGACTGGGGTTGGCTGGGGCATGAGGATGCTACAGTGCATGGCTGCCTGCTGGAGCACTCTTGTGCCCTAGCTAACCCCTCTACAGCATGTGGAGCCAAGGGGGAGCAGCTCAGGGCTGGCAGGCTGACCCTTTGGACCCTTTGCCAGCTGGGGCTGCAGCACCCTGCCTCAACATGTTGCGTTGCCAGATGCACGTGTAAACACTGTGCCCAGGAGCAATAAACTCTGGTGCAAATTGTACCAGAGTGTATAGGTTTGAATTAATCTCACATGTAGATGTGTCCATTGAGTCCCAAATATGCCTTACGTTACCTATGGACAGTTCTTTGCTTCATTTTGGGTTCTAGAAAGGGGCAGTTCCTAAAGAGCAATTCCTGCCAGGAGTCTTCTGAATTTCCTCCATAATTTAGTCACAGGAAGTAAGATAAAACTCTGAAACCTGCCCCTCCCAAAAAAGAAGAAATATGCTTGACACCCTGGCAACCTTTGTCTTTACAGCTAGACAAAAACACTTTTCCTCACCAGAAACAAGTAAAAAAAACCCCAGAAGTATGGTTGTCTGTGCCTCAGCTTTCTTCTTTTTTCTGGCTTTTCCTTTCTAAGGTATCTGTTAATCTACTCACTTTTTCCTCATAATTATTCAGAATGGGACAGATGTCCAAGTCTTAGTCCCTCTCTGCAGGTTATTCTGTGGTCAAACATCTGTTCTGTGCCTTGTTCTAGTACAATGGTTCTCAAGTTTTTTAGACTCAAGGCATGCCTCAGAAAATGCCAGTTCCTAGCTTTCACTCATTTTTGGACTGGAACAGAAGAATTACTCTGTTATTTTTCTGTAAAGACCCCAGAATGGCCACAACAGCTTCCAGAAATGTTTTGACACTGTAGATGCCTATTTTAAAATCTCTGGGCACCTCTCAGAGCTGCTCTAATTAAAGTGCCACCTCTCCTTCCCCTGGAGCAAGTCTAAAAGTGCCCTCTGTCTTTATCTTGTGAATCATGTAAAGATATTTGCACACCTAACAGCGCTAATATTTTGCAGCACCCTGAGACAGACACCCTGAAAAGGTTCTCATGATGCTATGACACCCTAGTGGAGAATCACTATTCTAGTACCTCAGCCCTGATGGGGAGAGCCTATCCATAACAGGCTGTCCATAAAAAGCAAACTCCCCCTGAAAGATGACTGTGTCCCAGCCACCTGCAGAGGGTTTGGGATTGAGAGTATGGTCGGGGGTAGAAAGGTAAAAAAGGTTTATTGACTTAACAAAAACACAACTACGCACAGATAACAAAACAACAGACAGACAATAATAATTCATGTCAGCAACTTATTGGCAGTCCCCTCTGATGCCTGATGTACAATAAGTTTCTCTTCTGCAAAGCTCAGCAAAATCAGGCATCCCCAATCAGTGCTGTCTAAGGGGTACCGGGAAGGACCCTGGTATTCAGTCCTTGGGCTCCTCGAGATCCACGGGCCCACTGATTTAGGTCAGCAGCTAATTAGTCCCATTCACAAAGTGCATCTTCCTTCTAAAGAATTTCCGGATGTGCCAGCCAATTTATAACTTCTGAGCTATGCTGAAACTTATAGCCATTTAGATTCTTTTTACTTCAACTGTCCTTAGACTGACCAATAGCTGTACAAGCCTTGCATTCTTCTGATAAGGTTAATTTTAACTATGCCACAGGGCCTACCATCACTTCTATAAGGCTTTGCTAAATTTACTAGGCCTCATACTACATATAAGGCCTTACTATATTTTAGACTTTAATTAGGCTCTTAGCAACAACATATAGCTTAATATCTGAACAAATGACAGAAAAACACTTGGTCTAATCTTCATAGAGCCTTCAGCAAGCACCTTTATCACACAGACATAATTTTCAGCTGTCACAGCCTGGTTATATCATTTTAACTGATTTTGTTTAATACTGGTGTAAGTTTTATTTTTTGCACCATATGAAATATTGGAATAGTTAAGTGTGACTGAAAAACAGATAATGGGGGCCAGGGAAAGTGAGCTGTACTGCTTAATGCTTGTGTAGTTTATAGCATCTTGTGCAAGGCACTTTCCTGACCCACAAGAAGAGAATAGCTGTACTGCAACCCCAATGGCACAATCCTTC
>NW_005842033.1:972804-983206 GCF_000455745.1 Alligator sinensis | reverse complement strand
AAAGGGGACTATTCATTGTAATGGAACAACTCATATATGACCTACATGTATAAGTTCTGGTTGCAGGGCTGGGTCCTAAGTTAGAAAGACAGCACAACAGTGTAAATAATAATGTTAATACATTCCATAGGCATTATAAAATATTTGAAGCTATCTTTTTTTCATCTAAAAATCAGACTTTAAGGATAAGGAGGCGATAGTTCAGCTAAGATGCTAAAAACACACTTCTTTTAAGGAAACACAGTGATCTGCTGCTCCTTTAAGACCATGCACATAAGCTCAGCAGTCCAATGGTCTCTTCCTCTCAAACAAAGCTTAGAGTCTTAGATTTTAATGGCACTTGCTAGCTTCTAACTGAATGTTTTATTCCAACTTTCCATCTTTCTATTTCAATTCCAAACCCAATGAAGCATAATATCTAAATAAAGCATTTGTATATCTTTTAATTACAGCCTTAAATGCACATTTTTTACTTATTTATTTATTTACTTGCCTTGAAAGGAAACATTGTCCTAATTGCTCTCCATTATGGAAACAGAGAGCAAGGGAGAAATTATTGCAGCTATAAATCAGGTTTGTGTTTTTGATAATCTAATACATTTTTCAAGTGTTGCTCTCTCTGTTTGGCATTCTCATAACTGCTCAGTTGGCATGCAGCTTTGCAATCAATCTCATCCCCGTTCTCCCGCACCACTCTTCCTTGCCAATATTGTATACTTAAAAGAATTTAGATTCTAAAAAGCCTTCTGCTTGCTGCACAATCCAAAGACTCATCTTTAGTCACTGACATTCTCACAGTCCCATTTCCACAGATTAAAGAACAATTCTGCTGTATGTTATATGGACAGAGGAATGAATATTAGTGTAGGGATAACAATTCTATGTGGTTAGCCTGATGGGTTAACTTCATCCCTGGAAGGGGATAATGGAGTAATAAAGCTCTAAAGAATATTCTCTCTTGTGCGTCTCAAACACTCTGATAACCATACCCGCTTTTAAAACATTTTCACCTAAAGCAACTGCAAGAAAAACTGTTTGTCATCTCCAGCCATACAGGCAATGAGAAAATTTGCAGAGCTATGTCAGTCATTTTAATGAGTCACAGGAGGAGGAGAAGTGGAGGAGCAAATTAAAAACAACAGTTTTTTTTCTCCCCTTCCCCCTGCAAAAGGAAGTGAGAATAGTTGCAATTTCATTTGCTTTTAAAGCATAGCGCTTGGTAATAAACGTCCCCTGCAAAATGTGCTGAGCAAACACTTTGGCATTCATCAATATGCGGGAGCTGTTTATTGCCTCATAAACTTGGAAGCAAGTGATATTGTCTCTTAAATCAATGGCTGTGTGGACATCCTTGGCACTGTAGGAGAACAGTACATCCAGACAACGCTGGATACTTAAATTAATGGCTCTTCTAATGACTGAAAGGTGCTTGGTCATTGCTGAAAAAAGTTAGGCACTGATCTAAAGTATGTACAGCATAGTGTGTGTGTGTGTGTGTGTGTGTGTGTGTGTGTGTAGATAGGAAGTCCTTACATCCTTATAGTTTTCTCTACACTGGCATTATAACTAAGTGCTCCGGAAAGAGTTGGTGGAAACACAGGTCAGTCAGCCAACATGGACCTAAGCCAAACTTGCCTTAACCAGGTGAAAGTTGTATTTCAGAAGAGCAGCCCCTGTCAAAGGCCTGCTGGAGTGGAATGGCTCATTGTGCTAATGTGGTGCAGGAAGGCTGGTTTCTGCAGCTAATGGCATACAAGGTAGAGATGTGGCTGGCATCACATCTGGCCTCCTTTGACTTCCCAGCCTAAATAGCCCGTTTATCACTGGGTTGCCTAGGGGCTGGCTTTGGCAGAGGTCTAAAGCAGGGCTTGAACTCTGGTGCTGTAACAGATGCCTTGACTGTCCTATCACCAAAGTCCAGCTAACATACACTTCCTAAACCCTTTGGTCTGGTTAGCAAAGCTGGCTTGAATCATGTTAGCTTGAATCCGTTTTGAACTGGAACAGAAAGCCTGTACAGGTTTGAACTGAAAGCCTGGACTCATGGCATCCTCATGTTATTCCAAGTAGGAAGGCAACATGTAGGGGAAATTGAGACAAATTCAAAGAATTCAAGGGTTGTGTGCACATACCTTGAATACATCTCCACTGTAGTAGAGAAGTATGACTGTTTCATAGGCAGGCATACCTAAGCTATACTCAAGCCAACCTTGTTTCAGTGACAAAGACTTCAGCAAAGACTAGCTGCCTGCATATGTATCCACAGTCCCTGTATACTGTACAGATCTTGTGATGGCATTCTGCATAAGGCAGTAAACTGGTAAAGAAAATAATATTGCTTTGTAATGCCTTAGCATCCTTTATCTGAGGCCATCAACGTGAATTATACACATTCACTAATTGACCAACACCCACATGTTTCTTAGCGGAAGTTTTCTATCCATGAACTGTCCCAAGCTGATCTGATATAGCTTATGAAGACTAAGAGGATGACAGCACAAAACACAGTAGTGGCAGCTACATTGCATTCTTTTAACCCACTGATAACTTTTATTCTGAAATTAATTTCTTTTTCTTGATGTGTTTTTATTAAAAATTACAATATTTTCATACCCGACATACTGTTATAGTAGCTTGATGATTAAAAACAAAGATAATAAGGAATGCTTTTTTTTCAAGGGAGATGAAACAAATGGAAGCTATAGAAGTAAATGAGCAAAAAAAGCAACATATTTAATTTACATTCAGAAAAATTTTAGCTATTATTTTTTTATTTTTTTTTAATTTTATTATTTTTTTTACAAATACCTACTAGTCCAATCAGCAATGTCCTGGCCACTGTACAAGGACAAATTTAGTATAAAATATATTTTTCACTGGATGTGTCTCCTTGAGACACTGCACATTAGCTTAATAACACTGTGCAGTACTGTGGCAGTTAAAAGCTGTGCTAATAGCCTACTGTGCAGTGTTATTAGGGTAATGCACAGTAAGCATCATAAAATAAGTATGCACCGGTGCTACTGTGCTGTAACTCTAGTTACTGCACTCTCAGTTAGTACTTCATTAAGGAAGTATTAAACTAAATGCACAGTAACTAGGGCACCTTAATGAATGTGTAGACGTGCCCACTGAGGCCTAGGTACATTTCCAATGTTAAGTTTTAAAGCCCATTTTTAATTATCCACATTGAATGGAGCAACAAAAGAATGTCCTAACTTGTGACCAATGCTTTTTTAAAATTTTTGCTTAAATTTAGCTCAAAAGATGTTTATTAGATTTACTCCAAACCACAAAATGAAAGTTGCTTTGAGTCTGAGAAGTAAGAGAAATGTTAGTGCAGAAGGTAAATATTTTGGTAATCTATAAGCCTCTGAAAACATAGAAGCTTAAATGAACATGTCTTTTGCAATTATAATTGCAGGGATACAAAATGTGTACATCAAAACATGCTAAATGATGTCACTGTTATCATAAAAGCAGTGGTCAAATAGGTATGAAAATGACTGACAACACCTTATACAAGCAACGATCTCATATCAGCAACATCCCCCCTGGGAACATGTATTCAGATGACAATCCCTGTGCACCAGCATGTTACTGTTAACAGAAGCCTACCATATTAGACCTCTTCCATATTACTAGGTGGTCATAGTGAACAAAAAATTGGGCATGTATGCATTCAAAAAGCATTACAGCTTCAAGCCCCCTTTGACATAATTTTAGGCTACATATGCCAGATCATCATATCACCAGGCAAAAACTTAATCATCCCTCCCTTTGCGGCTATGGTGTACCTCCATTTGGAATATCGTGTATTTGAGTCACCGTAGGTGCGTACACATGTACTAAGGCAACTTAAAATAAGGCGATTTACAGGGTCATTCCAGTGGGGGCAAATCGGGGCGACCACCTTGGGCCCCACGGAGAGTGCCATACAGGTGCTGCCACTGCCAAGCGCTGCCAGCTCTGGCTGCTTGCCACCCCCCACACCTTCCTGTGCCACCGGATCCAACTGCTTGCCACCCCCCCCATCCTGTTCCGACCCCCGCGTCGCCCCAGGCTCTGGCAACTTAACTAAGTCAACTCAAATTAAGCCACATTGGAGTGTACACATATACAGCTCCTTGATGTGGTGCAGTCATCTTGTGAGTTAAGTTGCCTTAAATAATGTGACTCAAGATAATACACCTCGAAAATGTATTATCTTGTGCCACGTTAAGTCAACTCTGCTCCACATGTGTGTGTAGTTGACTTTAAAAAGTTAAGTCAGTGCAACTGTCAGAAAGTTCATATGTGTGTATGCACCCCATCGTGGTACTGAAAAGGGACTGGCAAACTGAAAGGACTTCAGAAGAACAGCAAAAATTATTCCTGAGCAGAGAGATTCTTTGCCTGGCAGCCAACAGACCCTCAGCGTTAAGTTGTATAAGATTCAGAGCACAGGCCCAATGGCGTGAAAGCCATAGGATTGCATGTCATCTGGGTGGTCTTTGGCAATGACACCAGGATTCCTCAAAGTTCACAGAATTTGGTTCGCTAGGAGGATCATTAGTTTCCCTGGTGAGGACCAGGTACTGATAGTTGGCATGACATGAACACTGATCCATTGCCAACAAGCAGAGAGATGAAAAGAGCAGAATACATGCACTCTGGGGAAGTGACAACTTAGGGCAGCGATTCTTAACTCTGTCAATCAGGGCACTCCCTTCACCATTTTTTTGATTGGGGTGGTATCACTCACTGAGAATTATTTTGGTACTGCCTCAGCTTACCTCAGTGCTTCTCAGCCAGGTGCTACTGCCTCCAGATAAAACTGCCCTGCACAACTATTGAACAGCCAGCCTTGCTACGTTTGGGCTCTCTGATCAGCTTACAGCAGGCAGGAGCTAGCTTGGTTGTTGCACCCCTTCCCCCTCCTGTCCCTCTCCCATACTCAACTCCTCCTGGAACCAAAGATACACAGGTGGAACTGCCCCACATGTGTCTGTTTCTGGGAGGAGTTTGGGAGAAAAGAGGGGAAGACCAGAAAGGGTGAAAATTGAGCCAACTCCTGCCTGCTTTAGGCTGTTTGCAGAGCTATAATGTGGTAGGAGAGCTTGCAGGCCAGTTTTACCTGGCCGCTGTGGTGGTGACTGCCTGCACTATGGCTCCCCTGTGGGGTTTTTATGGCACCCAGGAGTGCTGAGGAACCCTGTTTGAGAACCACTGAGCTAGGGCATATCATGTATGCCACCTCAAGACAGGATTTGCAAGCACAGCAGTGAAGTGTGTCTTAGCTACTATATCATGAAACTGGTATGATGTAGCTGTCTTGGTGCAGTGCTGGGCATGGACCAATAAGTGTTCTCTCCTAGTAAAGTTTGGTGCATGCTCAGTACTGCCCTAAGGCAGTGATGTTATATTGACTTTGGGACACTAATGCACGCACAGCTGATGCTCTGTACACTCCATTGTGGTGCTCCCCAGTGCAATCCTGAGGCAGGGTAGACTTGCCCCAAGGGTCAAAACAATGATTGTGAATGTTGAGAAGGTGTGAATGCTGAGGAGGAAAGGGAATTAATTAATGCCTAACCCATTTATATGATGGCAAAACCAGTAATGCTCGGGCAAGCATTAGCAAAGGAAAATCTTTCAAAATATGGTCTATTAGTCTGCAGAATAGTCTCCCAAGGGAAGCAGTAGAAGATTTATCCCTTGGGACTTTTAAACTAGACTGAATGAAACATTAAAAAATGCAGTGTCAGGAGTAATCCTGCATTGGCAGTGACATGGATTGAATGATCTAACAGGCCTTTCTCATTGCTAACTCCTGTGACAATGTATTAGTGTTTTATTAGTGTGTTCTTCATATTGAACAGAAAAAAATTTAGTAAATTTGTATTGCTAGTTAAGCAATGATTTAACATTTTTATTTCCCCTAGGAGGAGCAGAGCAATATAATGGGATTTTTCGCAGGTGAAAAGAAGCTTTTCACATCTCCAAGGATGTTCTTGAGCTCTCTTCCTCTTTCTGAGGAAATGCTCTGAAAGGGTCACCCAGCACATGGGACAGGGTATTTGGGATTTGCTTGAAATGTAAAAGAACAGCACTGTAAGATATAGCTGTTCGTCTATTGTGTACTTCTCTTTAATACTGTTTGTGAAAGTCATATTTCATAGCTATTGTGTGAACCAATGCAAAATGTAATAATATGTGGATGGGCCCCCAAGCATAAACCCATAGTTTCCTCTTTCTCTTTTAATGCATGCACACATGCTGGTTCCTGGTCCTGTCTCCTTTCCTTCAAACATCCCTCCTTCCACTAGGCTAGGGGTGCTCAACCCTTGGCCTATGGACCACAGCCAGCCCATGGCACCATGCCATCCAGTCTGCCATTTTCTCCATGGGTCTGCTAATTTGGTGACAGTAAAGCAGTAGCACCACTCCCCTAGTACCAAATTTCTAGACCTGTGGAGAGCCTTCAGCCCTGTGTGCTGGATCAGGTGCCCCAGACCAGTGCACAGGGACAGACAGGGGCAGCATGGGGCCTCAGGGCCCAATCCTGGTGTCGGGGACAGGAGGGGATGGGACCTTGGGACCTTGGGACCTCCTGGAGCATGGGGGTGTACTGAGCCCCAGGGCCCTTTCCTGGCATGCAGGGCTCAATCCATCCTGCAGACCAGCCCTGCACTACTCGTCTAGCCTATGGGGCCAAAAGCTTGAGCACCCCTATAGTAGGCCTTCCTAGTGATGTTCTCTCAAGCCCCCTGGTTGCTCTTCTCCCTCAGCCTTTGGTGGTTCTAATTCCAGTCCTCACATGGCTATCCGCATGTCTTAATCCCATCTCTATTCTTTGGCACATTTTCCCCGTCCTTTCTTTTTCCTTTTGTTTCTGGTGGCTTTGCCTTCCCACATACAATTTTTCCTTAGTCTCCAAGGTATGTTTACACGTGTCTTTTGAGATTAGTTGAAGGTTCACTCTTCAACTACCTTCAGCCATATGAGCAGGTAATTCACACAAAGCCCTTCCAGAATGTACATCCACTATTTGCCCTTCCTTCTGCACTTGACTTGACTGCTACAAGGTTGACAAATCAACTAGCAGGACTGAAGTCCTGGACTTCAAAAATGCTGACTTCAACAGGCTCAGGGCATTAGTGATGCGGGGCCAGGGATGGAAGGCAAATGGGGTGCATGAAGAGTGGTCGTTCCTCAAGGACGCGATCCTCAAACCACAAAAGAAAACTGTTCCCATGAAGAGGAAAGGTAGCAGAAGGGCTGGCAAGCCCTCCTGGCTCACCTGGGACGTTGGACAAGGGCCAACATTGTGCCCATCTTGAAGAAGGGGAAGGAGGAGGACCCGGGCAACTATAGGCTAATCAGCCTAACCTCCTACCCAGGGAAAATCCTAGAAAAACTCATTAAAGAATCTATGTGCGATACACTCATTGAGGGTAAGATTCTAAATGACAGCCAGCATGGCTTCATCATGGGTAGGTTTGTCTTACCAATCTGATGAGATTCCTTCTATGAACAGATCTCTCACCACCTGGACAAGGGAGAGAAGGTCGACATTATATACCTAGACTTCCAAGAGGCTTTTGATCTAGTATCCCACAATATCCTTGTGGAAAAATTGGAAGATTGTGGGATTAACGCTCAATAGTTCAGTGGGTGAAAAACTGGGTGCATGGTAGAACCCAGAGAGTTCTCATGAACGGATCTGTCTCATCCTGGCAATAAGTGGCCAGTGGTGTCCCTCAGGGGTCCATGCTTGAACCACTGCTTTTCAACATCTTTATCAATAATTTGGATGTGGAGATGTAAAGCTCACTGGCCAAATTTGCGGATGACACCAAGTTACGGGGGAGCGTGGTCATGCCAGAAGATAGGTTGCAGATACAGGCAGACCTGGACAGGCTGGAGAGTTGGGCAGATTGGAAGCAAATGAAGTTCAATACTCAGAAGTGTAAGGTGCTCCATCTCAGGGCAAACAATCCCCAACATACTTACAAGCTCAGTGGTGACAATTTGACTTGCATCACAGCCGAAAGGGACCTAGGGGTAGTGATCAACCATCGCATGAACATGAACTAGCAGTGCGATGCTGTGGCCAGCAGGGCAAACAACACACTGGCATGCATGAACCATTGCATCTCATCCAAACCTAAGGAAGTGATACTCCCACTGTACTCTGCACTGCTGAGACCGCAGCTGGAGTGGAGTAGTGTGCCTAGTTCTGGGCGCCGCACTTCAACAAGGACGTGGAAAAACTTGAGAGGGTCCAGAGAACAGCCTCCCATATGATCAAGACAAGCCATACGAGGAAAGGCTGAGGGACTTGGGCCTCTTCAGCCTACAGAAGAGGAGGCTGAGAGGGGATTTGGTAGCAACTTACCGCTACATCAGGGGAGCAACGTTCCCTCTGAGGTGTAGCGGTCCATGAGCACGCCGCTTTGGTCTGTTCCCAAATTGATCCCGCCTCCCTCTTTCGGCAGGCACCCTCTTCACACTTATGCTTGGACATTGTAAGATGAATATAAAGACAAATGCATTTTAGGGAGTAGAGGATTGGGTATTCATTTGGAATTCACCTATTTTTACTTTTCACTTATTAACATGCCTGATAACAACTAAATTAACATGTACCATTTCTAGCTTTACTGCACCATATATGTCATATATTGGCAATGTATAAATAGCAAAGACTTACAAAGCCAGAAACCTCAGCCCCCATCCCTGCATTGCCTCTGGGAGCAGAGCCTCACCTCCAGCAGCAAGGAGGCACATGGCATTGGGGTTGGGGAGCGGAGCAGTTTTCCTGCACCAGCAGAGCCTGCATCAGCCCCAGCCCCTGCCTTGCCACCAGGAGCGGAGCAGTTTCCCGGGCCCAGTCCCAGCCCCAGCCTCTGCATCACCTCCAGGAGAGGAGCAGTTTCCTGGCCCCAGCCCCCCCGCCTCGCCTCACCTCACCTTGCCTCACCTCCGGGAGCAAGGAGGCACATGGTGTCAGGGCTGGGGAGCGGAGCAGTTTTCTGGCGCCAGCAGACCCCGCACCAGCCCCTGTCCCTGCCTTGCCATACCTCTGGGAGCAAGGAGACACATGGTGCTGGGGCTGGGAAGTGGAGCACTGCCCCAGCCCCTGCCCCCAGCCCTGCCTCGCCTCACCTCCAGCAGCACATGGTCTCAGGGAGGAACAGCTGCCTGAACTTACCTTGGTAAGTGTCCCATGACAGCCTTGGTGCCTCTGCCGCGCTTAGCTTGTTGCCTTTCGAAGCTGCAGCCCAACTCCTCACTGGGTGGGTGCACTGCATGAATGAGCTCGTGTACGGCATGGTTTTAAAGCATGCACAGTCGTGCATGCACGCAGCTTAGAGGGAACCTTGCAGGGGAGTACATCAAGAACTCAGGGAACAACTGTTCCCCAGGGCACCTCTGGGGAAGACCAGGAGCAATGGATATAAACTCCTGGAAGGCTGCTTCAGGCTCAATTCCAGGAAAAACTCCTTCACAGTCAGGGTGTCCAGACTGTGGAATAAACTCCCTCCAGAGGTGGTACAGTCACCTATCCTGGAAATCTTCAAAAGGAGCCTGGATAGTCACGTCGCTGGGGTCACTTGGCCAGTTGTCCTTTCCTGCATAGTGCAAAGGGATTAGACCCAATGATCTACAAGGTCCCTCCCAGCCCCTAACAATCTATGACTCTAAATACTGGCACTAGAGACAGGAAGTGGGATACAAAAAGGCTTTCTGTGCTAAGTCATGTAATGCTCAGGTGAGTTGAGAACACATTTATGAGGAACAGGTGCTGCGGGGGGTGGGGGAAAGCTCAATCAAAGTCCCTGATGCTCAGCAGAGCTTCTGCTGGCAGGCTGGGCTGCCTCTAAGGGCAGAGCTAAGGGGCTTGCCATATTCACGTTCAACAGGTTTGGGCTAAAACATGGGCCTGGGAGCAGTATGGCCATAGCCTTAGCTGTTTTGTCCTTTTGTCTTTCCTTTCAGACGTTGTGCCTCAGGAATAATGTCTATTAGTTTCCCCCTTCCCTTTTCCTTGTGTCACTTGTATTCTTCTTTTTTCCAGTTTATAGTTGCCATTGTCTTCAATGGAACCAGGATTTCATACTTGACTCCAAACCCTACTTTGCTGCTGAAAAACTGAGACATTACAAAATCTCTAAGCAGGGCAGATCCAAGGAGCCTGGGTCATTCAGAACCTAGCCTGGCCATGAGACTAACTCACTTGTCTTTTCAGTATTGTGAAAGTATTTTGGCAGACTTTCAGCTGAGGTTAATGAAAGTTAAATAAATAGGAACTTGCTGTTGCACTTAGATACTTCATCATTCCACTGCGTATCTTACTGTAGCCAGGTGTTTTGCCAGGAATAATACTGGCTACAGCTTATCTAATCCATAAATGCTG
>NW_005842033.1:966004-972794 GCF_000455745.1 Alligator sinensis | reverse complement strand
TAATAGGATGATGTTGGGCTAAATGGAGCCACCATCCCCCCCAGTTCTGCCCCACTATCCATACTTCCTCTTCTTGTGTCTGCCTCTCTCTATTCTGCCCCCTGCCTACAGGCTTCATTTATCTATGTCTCCCATCGTGGTTATGCCCTCTGTTTCCCTCCTCCCTCATGCTCATAGTGTTTGTTGTAGCTCAACTATTTTTTCTTCCATTCCTGATGTTTGATTCATCCTTTCCTTGGTTACTACCCTATCCTTTCCCTTTCCTTGAAGAGAATGGCTTAAAAACATCAGACATTGAGAAGATAAAGAGTGGTTAACCAGAGGAAGAGAAGATCAAGAGAAGATACAAGGGAGGATATGAAGGGAAAAGAAAGGCTGAAAAAGCAAATAAATGAAGAAGGGCAAATAAGTGAAGAAGGCAAAGAACAGAACAAAGAATTAAAAAAGGAAGAAGATGAAATTTAAATAGGGGTAGTTATTAAACTTTACACTAAAATTAGACTGAAGAGGAAAGAGATATTGGAAAATGTATAGACTGTGATAACATAATACAACACAAGGAAACTTTTTAACCAAGGGAAGGAAAGGGAGAATGAAAGAAGGTGGTAAGAAATGCCAAGTTATTTTTTCCATTAAACATGTTATAGAATTGGATGGAAAACATTACAGGTGCACACAACATACAGCAATACACTTTCATGCACATTTTCATAGGAGATTTAATTTTTAGTATTTAGGCCAGCCACATTAATAATGTAGGTTGTGGTTCAACATATGCTCAAGTGTGGGCTAAAATCCCACTGAAGTCAGTACACACAAGCTTAAAGTCAAGGATAGTCTTACGTGTTTGGGTGAATATAGGCATAGAGCCCTAAGAAAGTGCCAAAGATGTGCCAGTTCAAGAGTTTCACTGACAGTGCAGAACTTGTGCTTTGCAGACAATACAGCCCAAGCCACTTGTACCTCTTCCCCCAGCCTTGATTCTATGGAACTGCAGAGAAGCTGAACAGCAGCTCAACCAGTCCAGATACGCTCTTGCTAAACCAAGCTATTAGTTGTTTAACTTTGCTCCACATTTGTTATTACTCATACATTAAACATAGCATGGGATCCAGATGCCTCATCTTCAGTCCTTTTCTTTCCTTCATCTAACAGCCTCCGCCCCACCCTGTCAATCATCATTGAATATTTTATTTCTGTATTAGTTCTAGGTCTATCACATCATCATGTGATAGACATGTAATCAATAAATCATGTGCCAGTTGTGGTTATTCTGCATGCCAAGGCATGCTGTTGTGTTTCAGTATTTCTGGGACTAGGCTGTTACATGGTGCATGTATGATTTGCTTAAAGACACACACAGCCCCATATAATTGGTGCTGACTTATCTTGTTTTTCATACTTCATAGTAAAGGTGACTAAATCCAATTTTGTCTATTTCTGGCAAAGGAAGGAAATTGAATAAGGGAAATCAAGAAGGCAGGCCATGCACAAAATCCCTCCCAAGCACCATCTAAGGTTTTGCTGCTGGTTTTTAAGTTGTGTTGAGAGGGCTTGATTTTCAGAAGCACTGTGTGTGACAACTCTCACTGACATCAGTGTGAGCTGAAGATTGTCTGATCCTCTGGAAATCAGCCACTATTACCTTCCCATACCCCTGGACCTGTTAGTTTTGCCAGTCAGTCACTAGTTGACTGGTTTGAAGAGTCAAAGCCATTTTCCCATCTGCAGATGAAGAACTTTCACTTTACATTTAGGAGAAAGGAAGCTTTTCACTGGATAGGCATGCAGATAAGAAATCTTCTAATAAAGATTTCATTTCCTAGTGAAATAAGCTTCCATGCAGTCAGGAAGCAGGCTAAAGACAGAGTCAGAAGATAAATCCTCCAGCTCCACTTTCCTTATCCCATCTCTGCAGCACAATGCATTTAGTTGTCATCTGGCATTTGTGTATTCATTCTAATTCTTTCTGCCTTGTTATTCTGTCAATTTCTTAATCTATTTACATTGACTTTATTTTTAGTATGTCTATTGTGACAGCAAATCCTAGAATTGCCTTGGGTGTTGTCTGAAAATGGCCATTATCAAATCATAATGCCTACCCAGATGAAGTACTGTAAGGGCCCTAGGCAATCACTAGGAGTCCTTAACAGCCGCCTGCATTTTAGACCTGCATATCAATTCCCACCTTAGAGGGTCTACTGCAGTATTATAAGGTGAAGAGGAAGAGGGAGCCACGTGTATTAAAATTTGGATTAGTAGTTCACCCAAAATGCTGCTCCGTTTCTCTCTGAAAGATTTTTTTTCACATTAATAAACTTGCTATCTCCATCTTTTGTTGGTAAACTATATAAAAATGCAAATGATCCAGAATCCAATTAATTTCTGGAAGGTTGCAGCTGTTTTGGGCCCTATTCACAGAGACATGTGGTGTGTATGTGTATATATATGCATGTGCATGCATCTGATTGCTAAGAAAATCAGGCTTTATTATTGAAGCCTTGACTCTCAAAATTTGAGCTATTGTTCATTGCTAGTGCTGATGCAAACAGATAATTTCCAAATTGTGTTCCATGTTTATTAAAGTGGTGAAAAATGTGGCTAATTTCAGACAAAGCAGAGAAAAGGTGGGGCTTGAGAGCTGGAATAGGAGATCTGGGAAATCTGTTTCTGTTACAACAAAAGAAGTTTATCTAATATCTCAAAAAGCATTAATTACTGAGAGACAGGCAGACACATTGTGGATTTCTTCATTGGTTCTGTCATTCTTTTCTGCTTTATTCTACTTCTGTGAATTGTTTGGCTTGGATTAGTCTTTTTTTTGGCTTATCTCTAATGTGTAGTCATGAAAGAGAGACCATCCTAGGACTCTTCTTTGTGACCCCAGCTCATGCCGGAATTAAAAATGTATCTAGGCCAGGCAGTTTGAAGAAATGTATGCAACCAGATCAAGCTAAGCTCACCAAGTATGGTGAATTTGGAGAAGGCACTTAGGCCCAAATTTTTAATTTGCCTACTAATTTTATCAGGTTCCAGTTACAGCAGCCCGACCAGAATCTCCACCTGGCACTCAAACATTGAGGCACATTTAACAACAGACATTTGTGAGAACGTGGGCCTTCATCTCTCCTTGCATCAGATTCTCCACTCACACAGAGACATTCATTAGCTGCAAGCACTGACCAATGACTTTGGGATCTTGCTACAAATGGAGGACAGATGTTGCTGTTGTCTGCTCCTGCAGTTGGTGATGAAAGTGATGGTGGCAAATTCACATCATCTTCTTTGTTGTACTACAAACTTTGGGTGAAGCTTAGGTAATCCTATGTCTAAAGATGCGTGCAACCATAGACACCAAATGAACAAGCAGTCCTCATCTTGTTCCAGTCTAGCACTCCTTTAGGGAATATAGACCAGGGTAAATTCAGTTATCTGAATAGTGCCCACACCAGATCTATGTACCATTTAAATTCCATTTATGGCCTAAAAATGGAAGTCCTAACTGGAATTCCTAAGTGTCTCACAGGCCCTGGACAGGTGTTTGACACTAAAGGCAAGTATAAACCCAGAAGCTCCAAACTAGTGCTTCACCAGGAGATGTAGATCATTAGTTTGACCCAGCTCCCCAACATCTGTATAGACCGGGCACCTCAGCAGGACTTTTTGGCACTTTTATCTAATAGGTGATTGAATCACCTTAGGATGAAAGTGCCAAAAAGCCCCGCTGAAGTGTGCAATCTATACAGACATTGGGCAAGCTTGGTCAAACTATTACTTTACCTCTTCTGGGCATGCACTGCACTCGGTGTGAGGGCACGCCAAGTTTCAAGTAAAGCATTGTTTGTTTTTTCTCCCCTTCATGTCTGTAAGCTGCCAGAGAGAAACCTATTTTTGCCAGATTTTTGTTGGCTAAGCTAAGTACAGGCTGGCAAACATTGATCTGTAGAGTCAACCATCAGGCTAGTTATATTTTAAATAGCCCTTCTATAAATAATATACTGAGGCTGTTTTATAATAATATATTCCTCTATGGACAAAACTGAAGGCTTCTATCTCCCTGGGAAGGAGCCAAACCTTTTGATCAGATAAACTGGTATTTCATGTCTTACGATTTTACAGCATTTCAGTGGCAGGCTGTTTCCTGAGATTTTGTTACAATTGATAATGCAAATAGACCTGAACAACAACTAAGGAACAAGAAACAGTGTAACCTATTTTCTAAGGTAATATCTTAAGGCTTATTCTGGTTGATGGAAATTTTGCTATTGACTTTAGTGGGAGCATAACTTTCATTCAATAAGGTTATATATTGAGGGGCAAGATTTATTGGGTTGACTCGCTTTCAAGTACTAGTGGATGGTGAGGGCCTGTAGGTCAGCTTCCTCTTGCTGGAAGGAATCAGTGATACATACTCCAAATAGTCTTATGTATATTGCTTTATGACATGATATATACCAGCTTTTGAATAGGGGTAGTAGAACTGTATTCAAGCAATCCCTTATTTCATGAATCGCAGCTAAAGCACAAGTTGTTCCAAGGGTGCAACACTGCCCTAAGAGATTACTTTAGTTAGAGACATGAGAGAAGAGAAAAATACTCCCCTGCTACTTGTCACAGCTCCCAAAGAAACAAACTATGTCACAGAACTATACAATATACTATTGCTTCCAAGACGAAATGGTGCTTACCTATAAAGGAACAGAACTTGAGACTGTTTTACTTCTTGAGGTGGTAACTTCCTCCACAATTATGTAGATCCCTTTTATAAATTGTCTCTTTGAAACTGAAGCCTAGCTCTCCTTTCCCAGTTGACCTGGTAGAGTTTGTTTGGAGAAGCTGAATTTATTTTGTAGTAAAATATCTCTGTGATATCCCTTTCCGTGAGTGAGACATTACATTAGATGGTCCCAATGCAGCCTAGTAAAATTTTCCAGATATTTTTAGGGAGATTAATCACTGGATAAAGTGACTTCTGTTGTAATTCACCCTGAAGTAGAAAGGGTGAAAGTCTCTCTCTCTGGCATAAGACATTTTTCTGTTAAAGTAATCCAGGGAAGTAGAAGCACTAGATACAGGTTAAAAGAGAAATACATGATGGAACAATGATTTTCTTAAAAGGGCCTGTAACCAGGTCATGCTCCAGGGGTGGCTGTGATGCCCCCTGGTGGCCAAGGAACCTGTGCCCCACTCTGCTTCTGGGATACCCTCCACTTCTCATCTGCCATGCCTTTATTGGATCTAAAGGGAGGCTGCC
Source organism: Alligator sinensis (assembly GCF_000455745.1). Lineage (NCBI taxonomy): Eukaryota > Metazoa > Chordata > Crocodylia > Alligatoridae > Alligator > Alligator sinensis. The sequence continues at coordinate 967,540 of NW_005842033.1, read as the reverse complement.
CAAGGGTCCTAGAGTGAGCCTCAATCTGCCCAACAGCTAGCAAGTCCCCCCTGGACTCCACCGGTCTCACTCCTGCCCTTAATCTGAGTGGGCACCCTCGGACCCTATGCACCATATGACACCTGTAGCCTTAAGAGCTAGTAGTTGCCTCTGACCTCTCCTACCACTGTGCCCATGCCTTGCAGGTGCCACTGTACCATCATTCCCTTGTTGGGGCCTTGTCCTTCTCAGCCTCTACTCCTTTTCTCTAGCTGGGCCTTCTAGTCCAGGTCCACTCTACTGGATCTAGCTTCTGGGCATCAGCTCTTATCTTGGGTATTTTAGTCCAGTGCCCCCTGGCCCCTGTAAATGCCCTGCTCTGGGCACTAAGCCTGCTTTGGCTCTCTCTCTTCCAGGCCCCCAGACCCTGTCTGGCTTGAGTTGTGTTTGGCTGCAGTCCTTCCTTAGGCTGCCACCCTATAAGGCTCAAGCCTGGTCTGTGTCTTGAGCCCCCAGCCCCTGACAGGGCTCCAGACACTCTCATGCCTTCAGGCACAACTGGGACCTCTGTACCACTCCTGCTAGCCCCAAACCCAGTCCATCAGTGTAAACTATAACAAAGGAATAAACCTCTCCAGTTATGCTACCAACTAACCTGCTTTGGGTCCAAACATAAGCAGTGGCTACCTGCCTGCTCAACCAGGCTTCCTCTTATCCTGGGTCACATTCCTCTGCAAGGCAGCAGCAATCTGTTTGCCTCCCCCAAGGTAGCACCAGTGCCAGTTAGGAACCTTCTGGCCCTTCCTGCTCTGGAGCTCCCTCCATTACAGCCTCCAGAGCCAGACTTCCTGTTCTGGCTCAAGTCCTGCATTTATATGGCTGGTAGTCATGCCCCATTTTGGTCTTGTGGCTCCCTAAGCTGCCACAGGTGTTTCCTAAGGAGGCTTGCTGACTAGCCTCTAGTGTTGCTTACTACTTTTGCCTTCACATCTGTAGCAGGACCTGTGCTTCCCAAACAGTATTCTGCCCTGCTGGGTCATTGCAGAGCAATCAGCTGTGTGATAGACACTCCTAGCCTCTGTCTCTTACCCTGGGTGGCTATTTTCCTTGTAGCCAGCTCTGCCTGCTACTCTTTTTCTCCTCATGTAACAGGAGCTTGTCACAACCCAGTGATTTTGGTGCCTCGGCACGATGGAATTTTCCCGCCACATGAGAGCCTCTTGCACAGCAAAGGTTTTTGTTGCAACAGAAAAACCCCAGTGCAAGAGAGTTCCCGCCATTTGAATGCAAATTTGTGTCCCGCTATTGGCCAGTTCTGAATTATTCCTACGTGGCGGCTAGTAATTGGCTTGCTAGCCGTTTAAAATTTCGTGCGACTTCCGCCCAAGTCGGAGAACTTTGAGCACGCTGCAGAGTGCCTCTAAAGAGATCTGACTTGTGGCTGAGCTGATCGATAGACTGATCACCTATCGATTCTTCTCCCCGTCGCCGAGCGCAATCCTCGACGTACCCTTTCCCCGCCGGCTTAATTTGTGGACAGATTAGCTGGCCTGAGCT
>NW_005842033.1:963814-964778 GCF_000455745.1 Alligator sinensis | reverse complement strand
CGCTTGTAGTGGGACAGGTAACCCACAAATTTCACACCTGACATGACGCCTGCAGAAGGCTACTGCAGAACAACAACTCCTGGCCATAGTCGGGGTGTCATATCTTTCATGGAGCCTGAGAATGAATCCAATGGGACTAACAGCAGTCCAACGCAAAGAGAGATGGGCTCATCGCCACCTATCGAACCCCGGGGCAATTCCAACGCCCCTGGAAGCTATAGATGCCTGCGTGGAGGTATACGGAGGAGCAAATGCCGTTACACTTCGACTGTTCTTGAACCCAATGGCGGGTCAACCAGTCGGAGATCTCTTAGGCCATCTCCCACGACTGCAGGCGCTCATGAAACAGAGTGAAGAAACTTCTGATGATATAAGAGACTGATCCTCAGCATACCCAGCCGAAACACTGAGACCTAGACGTCAAGAGTTTAACCCCCGGCGAGAGCCATGGTGGTCACCTCCAAGAACCCCGAAGGAAAGAACTACAAAGGAGAGGAATATGTTTGGTTTTCTTCTCGCCCTCTCCAGACTTACAAAGACTCAGTTGCGCATTTTGGGAGAAAGGACCCAATGTCGTCTGGCCGAAACATTAGGATTCAAATTCGAAGACCCACCAAAAAAACGAATAAGAGCCGACGGCCTTCTCCAACTCAAACCTGACCCCACTGATTCTCGTCCATACGCTGAACTCACTGTTTACAACCCTACCAATCCGGATGACCAACAACAAGTATTCTTCCTTCTCGATACTGGAGCTCAAACCAATGTGATTACCTCAACGATACCTCACCAAAAGACCACCAAAACGATTAAGGTACAAGGGCTTAACGCTATTGCAGTCACCACAAAGGTCAAATTCTCAGTCCAAGGCCACCGATACCCCCTAGAGGCTGTCCTAGGGGGCATCAACATTTTAGGAATCCCGGGATTAAAAGCGCTTGACCTTAAAGAACAAGTGCTACAA
>NW_005842033.1:963126-963472 GCF_000455745.1 Alligator sinensis | reverse complement strand
TACTTCAACAACCTAATCCTTCTACTCTGCCACAGTGTATGTTCGAGATGGCACAATTCCAACAAAGTAAGTGGGTCGGAGTCACACTGGATCTAAAAAACATGTTCTTTTCCATCCCGATAACTGACCCGGAAGGAATACTAAACATGTGTATTGATGGTACTATGTACAGGTGGACAGTTTGTCCGCAAGGATATCGCAACACTCCATCATTAGCTACTGGTGCCATGAATAATACCCTAAAGAATTTTCAAGCCTTACACTCTCTTCCCCCAGAGAAGGAATTAAAAATTTGGAGTTATGTCGATGATATTGCCATCATGGATTGTGATAGTTTCGTAGTTGC
>NW_005842033.1:924659-961077 GCF_000455745.1 Alligator sinensis | reverse complement strand
CTTTTCTTTACAGGTCTAACCTCAGCAAAGCAGTAATCTACAGCCGCTCGATTGTGAGATCCGTCGAGCACCAGACTACAGTTCAATCGAGTCAATAGAGTGATGGTTGTGAAGGAGACACTAAGACAGCGAATGTCCGTCCGTGCAGGACTTGCTATGACACTGTTTTTTCTCATTTTATTAAGTATTTTAATTGACATTGTCTGTTATAGGAGAAGACGGACTGACTAATAAACGAGGGAAGTCCCAAGCAGATGTTCTCCGATCAGACGATGATCAATAGTTGTTGTTACATGTTCAAGTTATTATATTTTATGGTTTGTTAAGAAGACCGGTCTATCAAATTGTTTGTTATATATATATATATTGGTTGTTAAAGCTTTGCCAGGTCAGTAAATCCTGAAACAAAGATGCCTTATGATGTGCTCATGTGTCTAAAATTCCAGTTGTGCCGTCGGCAAGGGGGCATGTCACAACCTAGTGATTTTGGTGCCTCGGCACGATGGAATTTTCCTGCCACATGAAAGCCTCTTGCACAGCAAAGGTTTTTGTTGCAACAGAAAAACCCCGGTGCAAGAGAGTTCCCGCCATTTGAATGCAAATTTGTGTCCCGCTATTGGCCAGTTCTAAATTATTCCTACGTGGCGGCTAGTAATTGGCTTGCTAGCCGTTTAAAATTTCGTGTGACTTCCGCCCAAGTGGGAAAACTTTGAGCACACTGCAGAGTGCCTCTAAAGAGATCTGACTTGTGGCTGAGCTGATCGATAGACTGATCACTTATCGATTCTTCTCCCCGTCGCCGAGCGCAATCCTCGACGTACCCTTTCCCCGCCGGCTTAATTTGTGGACGGATTAGCTGGCCTGAGCTTTGCCAGCTGGAACAACTCACATAGTTGTTCAAATGACCGGACCGTCTACGTCACGGCTACAAGCGGCATAAGTAAAGTTTTTACAACCGTTAAGCTTTGTCTGCCTCTCCATTCACCAGCCCGCCCAGCAAACGAGTAATTTCGAAAATCACCTCGAGTCGGCTCCGGCCGTCCGAGACAGAGCTTTCTGGCTCTCACTTACAGAACCCACCCTTGCCAGCTGTTGGTTGTCTTCTGGGAGCAGCCAAGCACTGATAGGGCTGGATGACCATCAGGAGTTCAGGATGACCATCACTTTTCTGAATTGAGCAAAGCTTTTCCTTCTGTTCCTCTTCACCATAGTCAGTAAACTATGCTTTTTGTTATCCTAAATGGGGCAATGTGTTGTAGTCATGTGGATCATATACCTGTTGTCACAATTAGTTGTTTGTTTTTGGTCTAGGTTTTATTTATTTGAAGTTTTTAAAATAGTAGATTGTAACAAATCATGCTGTATCTAGCCAGACAAGACTCTTTGGGTAAATCTGATATCTTTTATCAGACCAACTAAATAGTTGTAAAAAAAATTCTTAACAAGCTTTCTGGTTTAAAAACCCTTTGTCAGACTGAGGAAGCATTTGCAGTTGGCATGTGCTCTTCCTGGATGAAGTGAATAGTAAAGAAGCCAGAGACTGGTATGCATGCAAGAAAGGCAGTCAGTGAAGATGTAAATTGAGGGGTCAGTGGGTGAGAAGGGGGATGAATGTAACAGGTAAATAGTGGAGAGTTATCTGGGGAGTCAGATGTCAGGTAGGTTATAATGTGTCATAAATCCAATGTCTAAATTTAATCCATGATTTTTAGTATACAGGAGGTTGATGAAGTGAAGTTCATAGGCTCGTCTGTGAAAAGTGTTTTGTAAATTCCCTTTGAGGATTAGAGCTGAGAGATTGAAGAAAGAATGGTTTTCTTGTCAGAAATATGCACCCACTGATACATGGATATTCTTGTCTTTAATAGATTTCCAGTATACGTTCATTCTGGTGCGCAGTTATTGTTTGGTCTCTCCTACGTATTTGCCATCAAGCCATTTGGTGCACTGGATGAGATATATTACATTTCTGGAGGTGCAGCTGTGAGATCCAGAAATGCTGATGGTTCTGTTGTGGGGTGTAGTAATTATGGGGGTGGTGGAGATTATTGGCAGGTTTTGCATTTCTTGTCATGGCATGGTCTGGATGGATCAATTCGGTGTGTTTTGGGCCATAGGATCAATTTGGTGTGTTTTTGCTTCTGGTGATGAGGTTAGCAAAGTTCATTGCTGTTTGAAGGCCAGGATGGGTGGTTCTGGGAAGATCTCTTTAAGAATCGGGTCATCTTATAGTATGGGTTGCATTTGTATAAGGATTTTCTGTATAAGTTAGAGGGAGGGGTGATAACCAGCAGTCTGCGATTCATGGGGGGGTTTCCTTCTGTACTGCTGCAATTCTTCACATGGTATCCAGGTGGCTCTTTCAAACATGCAATCAAGCTCTCTGGGGGAATGTCCTTGTTGAGTGAAAGCCTTTTTAAGATTTGTAAGGTGGCAATCCCTGGCGTTCTCAGTGCAAAGTCAGTGGTATCTGAGGGCTTGGCTGTATATCACAGCTTTCCTGGTGTGTTTAGGGTGCTTGCTGGTTCTGTGAAAGTATGTATGTTAGTCTGACTATGTCCTTAGACCAACATGGTTACAACCTATACCCCTGTAACATGCTGTATCCATGCACTTTCCGTTTCAGCCTCAAGTTGGAGCCTCATGGCAGATTGGGGCACCTCAGTCTATAGATATGCTTCTGCTGGGTACAACAGCAAACCCATGGTGATAAAAGCTGATGTAGAGTGCTACATAAAGGAAGCCATTTGCAGAGCATATCAATGTAATCTACTAACCCTATAAAACCTAGGCACTGTGGTATATATTCTTGAGAGATATCTACCGGCCTCTTATCTATTATTTTCAAGTCCACAGACTCTGCATGTAACACATGGAGCAAGAACTTGTTGATCTGTAATATTTTAAGTTTGGATCTAGGTTTATGTCCCTATCCTATAAAATATATAGTTAATTTGCACAGCTTGGCACAAGAGGACCTTAGGATAGTACTAGAAAAAGCTGAGCAGGGAGACAGTGGTTTTGTGAGTCAGTATTTTTTTGTATCCATTTCCAAGATTCATTTACCATTTTACCTAGAATTATAATATGATGATAAATGTTGTGTTCCCCCCACCCCCAAGGATATAGTGATGCTAAATACAGATTGAAAATTTTAGGAAAATAGGCAGTCCTTGCCCAACAGTTGTTTTGACCACTCTATTACTAGCATTGAACATATACTTTATCTGGCAGAAGGCAGGGCAGAGATGCACCTTATAGACGAGCTGACTCAGTGATGAATCAGCTTTTGTAAGCAAGCTGATATTTTGTAGGGGTGTGCGAAGTGGGCCCTATTCAATTCAGATTCAGCCCAAATCGGGGACAGTGATTTGATTAGTTAATTTGGATCCCTGTCCCCGACTCAATTCAGCCAAATCCAGATCTGAAGATTTGATGCTGATTCAGAGAATCAGCGATTCAGACATAGACACAGCTTTGAAAGTTTTTTCTACATACCTCCAGGCACCAGGCACAGCTTGTGATTGCTGTGATGCTAGGACGGATGGAGCGTCCCACAGGAGCCTGGGGGCCCCCCGTGTGCTCAGTAGCGAACCCAGAAGTGAACCGGAAGTGCTTCTGGTCCACTTCCAGGTCTGCTGCTGAGCACGCTGGGAAGCCCCCTGCACTCCTGTGGGATGCTCCATGAGCCCCAGCATCACAGCATTCATGAGCTGCCTGCTACCTAGAGGCATGTAAAAAAAAATATTTAAAGCTGTCTCTATGTCTGAATCTCCAAATCTTTCCAAATCTCTCCGAATAGATTCGGAAGGTTCTGATTCGATTTGGAGAGATTAACGGGTCCTCTGATTTGATTCGGATTTAGAGATTCAGCCACCAAATCGGCCACCACAATAGTTTGTGATATTTTTTCTGATAATCTGCTGAATTGATCTTCCATTAATGAAATGGGTGCTGAGTGGAGAGGAGTGAAAACCATTGTGGATTAAATTCACTCAAGCCCTCTCTAACTGAGAAGAGATTTGTGGGCAAGGGGATGATAATCCAAATTACAGCACATAGGCAGAGTTTGAGCCATTTATAAAGAATTCTCCAGACTTGAGGTCAGAAGAGGAGCAGCCCTATCTTCACACCCTCTCTGTGTGGGTTGTGGCCACCTATTCTGTGTTGCTGTGGATCTGCTGCCCACCAATGCCCATGCCCGTGCCCTCTCCACACCTCTCGTTCCTCTCAGTCTGCAGTGGCATTAGGCAGCACTGGCACGAGCCCAGCACATCCAGGTTTTGTGCAGTTGCTCTGTGTGCCTGCTCTGTTGCCACATGCTCTCTGCACAACAGAACCCCTTTTCCCATCCCCTACAATGATGGGGGAATTTCATGGTGTGATAAAGACCTTCACCAATCAAAGCATCTCATGTTAGAGGAGAAATTGGTTTCTCATTCAGAGTTATGGGACTATTATGACCTCCTACATTACTCCTGGTTCATTTGCAATCAGCTTTTTCATTATCTTTCAGTTACACTGGACCAGAATTATGTTAATTGCCCATTAACTACAGTTGGGTGATTCATTTGTTCTTTTAATTTAGAGTATTGAAAATGGATCTAACCTCTATTTTGCTTTTAAAATTTTCTGATACAATCTGTGCAGTTACTAAGGTGACAGTGAAAACAAGATATCAATAGAGCCCCTGTTTATCACCATCTGTACTGCCCTGACGGGCTGCATGGGATTCAGTGTCCATGGTCTCTCTCTTTGTCAGGTAAATGTTTTCTGCAAGGAAAAGTGAGATGAGCGTGTGACCATTTCCGCTTCTTTATTATGTTTACAGAAGACCTGAAGGTGTTTTGATTTTTTCAAAACAAAAACGGTTATTTCTGCTTGATAACCACCTGCTTTAAATCAGTCTACAATTATGAGGGATAAGGGTGAAACCTTCATGGTGGCAAATTATCCCACATCTGCCTATTACCAAATTTCCTGCACCCTCATGCATCAGTAACTGGACACTGTTGGATACAGGATTCTGTGGATATTGAGTCTGATTCAAGCACAGTAATTCCTGTTTTGCTTTTTCTATAGAAATATCAGGATTGTTGAGTCTGATTTTTCCTTTTGGTTGGAGAGCTTTTTGGCTGACTCAGAGATGTGGACTGGGAGCTTTCTTATCCTTTGTGATCTATAACTGATTACAATTTAAAATAAAAAGATTTGTCCTAAACAATACTCACTTCAGCCATGGTAGAGGTTAGGGCACTCGTGTGATGTAAAAAGCATTGGTTCAAATCCCTACTTTTCCTGACACAGAAGGAGGTAAACCCACATCTGAAGTGAGTGCTGTAACCACAGAGCTATTGACTGCTTAGGGGTGGAGGTCCCTTACAGGTTTTTCTTCTGGAGATTTTCTAGTTTATAGTGTAACCCTTTTGCCGGGCACCAGTCAGCAGTACAAGGGCCAGGTTCACATTTTGGGGTACCTCATAAATGATACCTGTGCCTCGAGCCCCTACCCTGAAATCTGGGAATACTAAATTAATTACTAGTGTGTCCCACATAAACAAAACCCCCCTCCTCACAAGCAGTCTAACCAAACCAGGTTTAATACAGAAAACAGGAAAAAAAACACCAAATGCAATGTGAAACACTACTAACTACATGACATAGTCTATAGGTTGCGCTGCACCAGGGGAAGCTGCTTGACAGCGCAGGTCCTTTGGCGGTGCAAGGGGCCCCTCAGTGCTCTTGGAGGGATAGTGGCGTGGCAATCTTTGCTCCTGCAGAGATGTTGGATATGTGTGTGGGGAGCAACTGCAGCTCTAGACAGCATGCATGCACCTCACACTTCTGGGCTGGATTATATGGCCTGCTGAAACAAAAACTGCAGGAAAACTCCAGGTTGATTAATGGTTATAGCTAACCCAAACTGGCTGGATTAGAAACACCCAGGTTCCAACCCTGTTTAAACTGCTAGGCCTAAATCCTGGCCAGCAAACCCAAGGAACCAATGCTCTTTCCCCCAGTATTAATCTGTCAAAAAAGAACGAGGGGAAGAAAAGAAGGAGAGAGGAGTTTCTAGACACGGGGACAATTCTCCCCCTCTTTGCCTTCTACCTGAGCTTCTCTTTTTGCTATCTGCAAACTCCTTCTCCCTTGGAGGAGACTTCACTCTTCAGAAGCTGCTAGCAGCTTCTCCTCCCCCAAACCAGACCAGCTCCCCTTATATCCCTTTGCATGGCATCACTCTGGCCTTGCCCAGTCGGGGAGTGCCACCCTGCAGTCTCTCCCAACCAACTAAAGAATCCCCTGCGTCCAGATACAGGCCCCAGCTTGCCATCCGCTGAGCACATGGCCAGAACAACAGGGACCATCTTGCCTACATAAAAATACAATATACAACAACCAAGTGTGTGTGGGTGTTACAAGATGAATAACTAACGATGGGTCAGACGAAGAGGCTGACTATAGGCCAGTGATTAGGGAACTTACTTGAGATGTGTGGGTACAGTTGAAGTTGCTGCTCCAATAAACATTTATTTTTTGTCTCTTCTTCTAATAGGGCTCAAAAGAGGTCTCACAGCTCTGGATGCCAAGGGGAGTGTGGTGCGTTCCTGGCCACAGATGAATCACAAAGCCTGTCCCTTTTCCTCAATATTTCACTCCTAATAAGTGTGGCTAATAAGGGAGTTCCTTGCTCAGCTTGTTTCTGAGGTTGCCTTTTTCAGCTGCTGAACTCTCCCTAGGCATCCACTGGGGAGTCTGGGCATCTAACTGTGGCTGAGGACTGCTGGAGGTGGTAAGGTATTTTGGAGCTGGGCATTACAGGGCTCGACATTGAAGGGCGTCTTTTGGAGCTGGATTTGCAGGGTGTCTGGAGTTGGTGGGGGAGACGCTTTAATTAGAGCAGCTCTCGGGAGCTGCTCTAATTAAAACACCTGTAGCATCTCGTGTATTCAGCATTCTGCACTTCAAAATGGTGTCAGGGATGCTTTAACTCAAGCTTGCTTGACAAGTTTGAGTTAAAACGCCCCCACTGCCCTTTTGAAGCACAGGGACACTGAATACACTTGACACCAAGGCTTCTGGAGTGTGCCAATTAGCACGCTCCAGCAGACTCAGTCAAGTCTGCTCCAATGCGTTCTAATTAGAACATGTCAGAGCAGGCATCAGGAATGTGTATAAGTCCCTGAAGTGCCTACGTATCTTTCAAAGGCTAGGCCTGAGTAACTGGAAAGAAGACAGTTATCCCCAGTAACAGAGAAATTGGAGAAAAGTCTTGCAGTTTAGCTGATTGGCAATTGAAAACTTTATTTTGGCCACATTGCACTAAATTGCCCGCTGCACACTCACTAGGAGATGCCAGTAAGGCAGGCCAAGATTTTGGGATTAGGTAGAGGGAGACAGATTTTAGCAGTGAGACATTAATGTAAACATGGTAGTTGGTGACCTAGTTGTAGAGAAGCATGCCCAAGGATAGGACACGGAGAGAAAAGAGCACACAGCCAAGAACCAAGAAAGACAGAGGGAAAGGGAAGGTGCCAGCAAACAAGATACTGGAAGAGAAATTACAGAGGGTGAGTCTATGAGAGGATGGAGCCTCAAAAGCCAAAATAGGACAGAATGTTACAAAGCAGGGAGTGTTGAACTGTGGCCAATTCTGCCCATCAATCAAAGAAAATGAAGATAAAATAGAGGTTCTGAGATCTGGCCAAAAAGATACAATATAAGACTGCTGTAAGAGCCATTTCAATGGAGTGGGGAGGATATAAACCAGAATGGCAAATTTCAAGGATTGAATTGGATGAAAGACATTTAAGATATTGGTTTATTCAATACACTTGGAGGTGAAAGGAAGAAGAAAAACATGAATGGTAGCTAGAAATGGATCGAGACAGATTTTTTTTTCTTTCATCCAGAAGGAAACTAAAGTATACCTATGTATTGTGTAGGAATGGGGCCCTAGAAAAGTTAGAGACTGAGGAGAAGAATAAGGGAGGAGTCAAGGGATATAAGGTAGTGACAGTAGGTGCAGGGGGGACCAGAAGGGATGGAAAGGGATTCATTGAGGGAAAAGGACTAGAGTGAGAGAACAGGTAAGAAATGTGCCTGTCTGGTGAGCAAGGAGGAGGGGACATGATGGAGGACTGGAACTTGTGAAATTTTATATTGATTTTCTTTTTAAAAATCAGAGAGATCCTGTGCAGAGACAAAAAGAGTTTAAGGAAGGTTTAAATGTGGCACCTAACATTTCATGGGTGTGTATAGATTACCAATACTATACGTTTGCAGCAATTTATGAATGTAGATTATCATCCACAAATGAAATGCAGTGAAAATGAATGCGACTTTTGTGTTGTATATTATATGTGTTAAATATCTATAGTGAACAATCTTTGTAAACTTTACTCTCTTTTGCACGTTTTGTTTCTCTTGCTTTTCCTTTCCATGAATTTGTTCTATTCCCTCTTTTGTAAACCTGCATGGGGTTTTCTTCCCTTATTCTTTTTCAATATATATTTTCAGTCCAATTGACTTTAATTTCCCTCTTGTTTTCTTCCTCAGGTCCAAATTCAGTGAACACTTATGCACATAAATAGTCAGAGTGAAGTCAAAGGAACTTTACTTGCGTGCATAAATATTTGTACAATTGAGAACTAAAATGTCACCAGCTTTGGTTATTAAACCCATAGTTACACATACATGCATTTTTTCCTAGAACAGTTTTGCAAATAAAGGAGAAGTCCATGGACCTTTATTCCTCTAACCCCTGGAAGGTTGTATGTACAGTTAAATGAATTTCAGACAGTTTTATCATGTAAATGTCTTATTTTTCAAAAACATGCAGAGTAGAAGTCCACTGTATCCTAGAAGCTTATTCCCACACTGTGACTTGTATGTTTTATTACAATTTTGTACTATGGCAAAATCCATAAGATCAGCAAACACCAAAGTCATGTTATCAAAATTATATATAGACACACTGAATCTGATTTCCTGCTCTGTTAATCGTTTTCCATGTTGATTATAGTGGATTTACATCTGCATAAATGTGGTTTAGCAGAGTGACAAATCAGGCCTTGTGCTGAGAGGACAGCAGAGACTCATAGGTCAAACACCTTAAAACATGGATGCTTATAGAACAGTAGTGCCCAACCTTTTGGTCCTGCAGGGCAGATGAGTGATGTAAGGTTAGTCTGCAGGCCAGAACCAGTCTGTGGGCCTGGTCCCATGTGCCATATTGAGCCTGTGGACCTGGCCATGCGTATGCTGGATCAGGCCTGCTTCTCTAGCCCTGGCCTCTGCCCTGGCCCTGATTCCACACATGCAGAATTGGGCCTGCTGCCATATCCTCAGCCCTGTGCATGACAGATCAGCCACAGCCCAGCCTCAGTCCTGACCACACACACATTGGATTGGTCATACCACCCCAGCCCTGGCCCCACATGTACCATGGATCTGACACATAGGGGCCATGTTGTCTGGGCCCACAGGGCTTGAAAACTTGCCAGTGGTGAAGCAGTGGCAGCATTAATAGCCAACACTCCCATGCCACCAACTTTCTGGACTCTTTGGAAGACCTGTGGGCTAGATCATACGGCTACATAACTGGCCCACAGGCCTGGGGTTAAGCATCCTGCTAGAGAAACTATAAAAACTCCCAAACAGACATTTTAACTTCTGTCTTTATATAGCTGTCAATGTGGCTCAACTGGAAGAGCATTAGTTTGCAAATTCAAAGGCTGTTAGTTCAATCCCTGTTTCTAGCAGGCTTTAGCTTTCCTGAAGATGCCTGTCTGTGATGTTTCTATTGCTAAGAAGAGACAGGATCCACCTGATGAAGAAAGGGATGAGCATCTTTACAGACAGGCTCGGTACCTAGTGAGGAGGGCTTTAAACTAGGTTGGCTGGGGGATGGAGAACAAAGCCCTGAGGTAGATGAGAAAGCAGAGGACCTGGAGGAAGCAGAAGCAGGTGGGGGCAGGGGAGGTCTCATTCTGCCTAAGAAAGTAGGGCAATCGGCTAGTCACCTCAGGTATCTGTAAATGCACAGAGCTTGAGAAACAAGCAGGAAGAATTGGAAGTCCTTGCACAGTCAAGGAACTATGACATGATTGGAATAACGGAGACCTTGGGGGATAGCTCACATGAGTGGAGCACTATCATGGATGGGTACAAACTGTTCAAGAAGGACAGGCAGGGGAGAGGAGGAGGAGTTGCACTGTATGTAAAAGAGCTGCATGATTGCTCAGACCTCCAATATGAAACTGGAGATAGGCCTCTTGAAAGTATCTGGGTTAAGGTTAGAAAGGCAAGCAACAAGGGTGATGCTGTGGTGGGTGTGTGCTATAGACCACCTGACCAGGAGGATAAGGTGGATGAGGCTTTCTTCAGACAACTAGCAGGAGTTTCCAGATCACAGGTCCTGATTCTCATGGGGGACTTCAATCACCCTGACATCTGCTGAGAGGGCAGTACAGCAGTGCGCAGGCAATCCAGGATGTTTTTGAAGAGTGTTGGAGACAACTTCCTGGTGCAAATGTTGGCGAGACCAACCGGGGGCTGTGCTTTTCTTGACCTACTGCTCACAAACAGGGAAGAATTGGTGGGAGATGTAGAAGTAGATGGCAAGTTGGGCAGCAGTGACCACAAGATGACTGAGTTCAGTATCCTGAGGAAAGGAAGAAAAGAGAGCAACAGAGTATGGACCCTGGACTTCAGAAACACAGACTTTGACTTACTCAGGGAACTGATGCACAGGATCCCCTGGGAGGCCAGTCTGAAGGGGAAAAGAGTCCAGGAAGTCCTGGTTCTATTTTAAAGAAATCTTACTAAGCATGCAGGAACAAACCATCCCAATGTGCAGGAAGAATAGCAAATGTGGCAAGCGACCAGCTTGGTTTAGCAGAGAACTCTTCAATGAGTTTAAACACAAAAAGGAAGCTTATAAGAAGTGGAAGCTTGGACAGACAACTTGGGAGGAATATAAGAATATTGCTCAGATGTGCAGGGATGAAGTCAGGAAGGCCAAAGCACAATTAGAGTTGCTAGCAAGGGACATGAAGAGTAACACAAAGAGTTTCTACAAGTATGTCAGCAACAAGAGGAAGGTCAGGGAGAGTGTGGGTCCCTGACTGAATGGGGGAGGCAACCTAGTGATAGATGATAAGGAAAAGGCTGAAGTACTCAATGCTTTTTTTTACCTTGGCCTTCACAGGTAAAGTTAGCTCCCAAACTACTGCATGGGGCAGCACAGTTTGGGGAGGAGGTCAGCAGCCCTCAGTGGTGAAAGAACAGGTTAAGGACTATTTAGAAAAGCTGGACATGTACAAGTCCACGGAGATGGATGCAAAGCAGCCGTGGGTGCCGAGGGAGTTGGCTGATGTGATTGCAGAGCCACTAGCCATCATTTGAAAACTCGTGGCAATCGGGGGAGGTCCCAGACAATTGGAAAAGGGCAAATATAGTGCCCATCTTTAAGAAAGGGAAGAAGATGAGGAAGTATGGTGTTGCAGGACACTAAGGTGTGCCTGCTCCCTGAGTTGGTGTCGCAGAGCACCCAGGTGTGCCTGCTCTTTTAAGGGCAGAAGCAGCCTAGCTAGAGAGCTCTGCCAGCAAGGCAGGGCCCCACAGGTTCAGGTTGCCATGGCAACAGGCTAATGAGGGAATTAGCCTGCACCTGCACCCGGTCAGCTGGCCGGAAGAAGGCAGGGCCCTGGGCACAGATAAGCCCCAGGGCCGGGGCTGGAGGCAGTTAGTGCTCTGGCAGCAGCCAGGGGGAAAGGAGTTTGTGCACAAAAGCTCTGCGGAGATGCTTTGTAGCCTGTTCTGCTGCTGGTGAGACTAATGGGCTCTAGGAGCTCCTAAAGTCCCTGGGGGTAGGAGGCACACGTTGTTGAGGGAGAAACTGGCCCTCTTAAAGGTGCAGAGTGTGGCCTCCAGTGTCATGGTTATCATTATTGTTAGGTTGTAGCCCATGGGCTCCTATTTATGTTGTTGTTTAATCTGGTGGACCGGGCTGAGGCTATTGGGGAGGAGGCCTCATTGGGGCACACCACTGTGTAGGGCACCAGGACCAGAGAGTGCAACAAGAGGCTGAACTAGATTGAGATCTCATCATAAGAGACAACATCTAAATACAATCTGCGAGGCATGGGGCATGGTAAAGGACGAAGTTGGCACTGTCACAGGGATCTAGGAACATCACGGCCAACCCTGGGGATCTCGCACCATGACACATGGATTGGATGAATGGACTGTAAGGTGGATAGAAAGCTGGCTGGATTGTCAGGCTCAATGGGTAGTAGTCAATGGCTCAATGCCTAGCTGGCAGCTGGTATCAAGTGGAGTGCCCCAGGGGTTGGTCCTGGAGCCTGTTTTCCTCAATATCTTCATTAAGGATCTGGAAGATGGGATATTCAGCAAGTTTGCGGATGCAACCAAGGTAGAGGGTATAGTAGATACACTGGACAGTAGGGCTAGGATTCAGAGTGACCTAGACAGATTGGAGATTTGGAGCATAAGAAGTCTCATGAGATTCAACAAGGACAAATGCAAAGTGCTGCACTTAGGATGGAAGAGTGACATGCACCGCTACAGCCTGGGGACTGACTGGCTAATCAGCAGCTCTGCAGAAAAGGACCTGGGGGTTACAATGGACAATAAGCTGGATATGAGCCAGCAATGGGCCGTTGTTGCCAAGAAGGTGGCTTACAGCATACTGGGATGCATTAATAGGAGCATTGCCAGCACACTGAGGGAAGTAATTATTCTGCACTGGTGAGGCCACATCTGGAGTACTGTGTCCAGTTTGGGCTCCCACTATAGAAAGCATGTGGACAAGTTGGAGAGTAGAGCGGACAGCAATGAAAATGGTTAGGGGGCTGGGGCACATGACTTATGAGGAGAGGCTGAGGGAACTGTGTTTATTTAGTTTGGAGAAGAGAAGACTGAGGGGGCATTTGATAGCAGCCTTTAACTACCTGAAGGGGGTTCCAAAGAAGATGAAGTTAGACCGTTCTCAGTGGTGACAGATGACAGAACAAGGAGCAATGGTCTCAAGTTGCAGCAAAGGAGGTTTAGGCTGGATATTAGGAAAAACTAGGATGGTGGTGAAGCACTGGAACAGGTTACCTAGAGAGGTGGTGGAATCTCCATCCTTGGAGGTTTTTAAAGCCTGGCTTGATCTAGTTGGGCATGGAGCTGCTTTGAGCAGGGGGTTGAACTAGATGACCTCCTGAGGTCCCTTCCAACCCTAATTATCTATGATTCTATGGCTTCTTTCCTAATCCATATCCTTAGTTCTCCCATAACAGCTGTCGTCTTCTTGGAGAAGCAAACCCGGAAGACTTGTGACTTCATTCTTGTGAGTGGGATGTCCAGGACTTGTTTTCTGACATCTTTATAGTGAATGGCTCCACTGGCTGTGTTCACATGTGGTATGGATGTTTGGTTCCCCAGGGACAGCTAGCAGCAGTGCACCTTGCACCACCGCTACTTGTCTCCAGGGAATGCCTGTGCCATGCATGCTGTGGCATGCAGCAAGGTACCTTGGGGGTGCTAGGGGAGGCTGAGGCCAGCACTGGGTTGGCCCCAACAACCTTACCTGGGGTCCAGGGGGCCTCCCAGGACTACAGCAGAGCCTGTGTGCTGTGCAGAGCCTGAATGGCAGCTGTAGAACAGCTCCAAGTGACCTGGCTCTGCTTTTGCGTGGTGCACATTGTCTGAGCATACGCTGCTCCACTTTTTTTCTCCATGGGTTTTTTTGACCCCTGCATATCCAAGGGTCAAAAAAACCCTCCATGCTGCTCTCTTGCAGCACAGAGAACAACTGAACGTGCAGTATGTGGCACTGCAGGTGTGTTGTGCCGCCACATACCGCACGACTATGCTCATATGGACACGGCCACTTAGTCTTAGTTAAGCATGTTGCATCCTAACGTCAAAAATAAAGACTGGTGAATAGGTCAAAGACTGGAAGAAGGGGGAACAACAGATAAGTAGAGTGAGCCAGCTTGATCTTCATATGTCAGCTAGGTTCCTCAGAGATGGAATATACTGATGTAACTATATGAAACTAAAGTTTAAGATACAAAGCCAGGAAATGCAAAACTTAAAGGTCTAAGAGCTATGTTAATTCAGCCCCTGTTCACAGATTGTTCCCTATTCTGCTTTTGAATCAAAAGATTGATCCTTAAGACCTTAGTAAAGATCCTCAGATATGTGTTCAGGATCATGCCTTAACTAGGCTTCTTGGGTCAGGCGTAGCTTCTGCTCTTATGTGTATGTACATAGCACCTAACACATGGTGGGGACCCCAGTCTTTGATTGGGATTTCTAGATGCTCCACAAAATACAATAAAACACAATATAATAGGTATGGTACTGTTTGTATTGTAAAACATTCAACATGAATCCAGCAGGATATGGATCACGTACAAGTTAACATGCTGGTACCTCAGCTTTTTGCATTTCTAATTACTTTCATTTAAATTTGTAATGTTGAGGTTGACATAACTTTTTTTTTTAAATATAATCATTTTGTTTTAGTAATAAAATGTATGAAATCACATGCGTGTTCCTCTACCTAGCCATAACGTTATTTATAAGGGAAAACTGAAGGTATATTCTGTACCAGAAGATGAGGTATTAGGGAGCATTGATTAGAAAAATGCAATCCTGTTTCTTGTATACTTAGACCACCCTCTGCTGGAGAAATGGTTAGTTACAACATAATTTTCTACAAAATGTTTATTTTTTCATACCCTGAGCAGCTCTTTCTAGGCTAATGTCAGGTAACAATTCTGCGGTGTTTTGTTTTTCTCCTGAGTCCTATTTCTCTCCTCTCTAAGCATATTAGACACAATGCTATGTTAAACTAGATGGGGAATATGGAATTTGGGAGATATCTGAGATTTCCTTGTAAGGCGCTAATACAATTGCCGAGTTTTAAACTAGCTGCTGCACTTTTGGTGTCTTACCCTTTTGCCATCTTACCCTTTTGCCATGGTTTTGAGGACATTTGATGCCATTTTACACTCCCCTGGTGTCTATTAGCAAATTATGTCTCTATAAGGTTCTTATGTCGTTCTCTACAGCTTAATATATTCTGTCTTTTCTATAGAATTCTAGAGGATGGTTAAAAAGGTATAGAAAGTAATTCAACAAAACAGTAATTTTTATTGAACCCAATTTAATTTTTATAAAACCCCTTCGATTTTACTTCTCAAAATCTGTAGGCTTTTTCCATAAAGGAGCTTCTGAATTTGGATCTAAGACTTCATAAGCAGAAACTGATCAACAGCACAGGCAATCACGTTTGTCCACTACTATTTTATATCCTTCATGACTGATGAAAATGTAGTAACAGTGACACTGCATCAAGGGTTTTCACATGAAACAACAGAAAATACAATTTCACATTTTGTTACAAACTCAAAACCCTATCCAGTCAGGCTTTCGGCAGAACATGGATCTGAATTTGTGAGATCCTTTCCTAATTTACATTCTTGCTTCAAATCTATGTGAAATTTGCAGATTTGAAATGAGACTAACTGAAATATAGAGGTTTGGATTATACTGTGCTTTGACTTTTTGAGTAGCAATCCATCTGAACTGAAACAAAAGACAATACATACTTCATATTCATTAGAGTAATTATATTAGTTCTACTTACATAGAGGAAAATAATATTGCTCTCCTTTTAGATTAGTGTTTTTGTTTTGGCTTTTCATGCTTTTACTGTTACATTTGCAAAACTTTTTAATCCCTTATGACTTATCAAAGTCTTGGAGGACTAGAACTTTTTCAAAATGACAAACTCAAAAAAAACCACACAGCATATAAGGAAATTTTCAATGATTAGATCAGAGCTGTCCAAATTCTGAGTGGCTGGGGACACATGGTGTATGGGCCTCCCACCACACAGGCTGCATAGACTCCTTGGCTCTCCAACCCCACTATGTGAGCTCCCCATCCTCTCTCAGACCAGATAGCTTGGCAACAAGCTCAGGACCCTAAGTTAGACCACTGCCAAACAGGGATTAATTCTTATCATTTAAAATATGAAACCTGCAAGAGATATGTCCACGTTTAATATTTACTTCTTTTCCCCCATGGAAGCCGCTGAAAGAGACCTTCACAGTGATCCTACTACTTTGAAACAGGTGAGTTGTAAAAGCTTGGGTTGGGTTTTCATTTGTTCCTGTTGCCCATTTTGTGCAGACAGGGGACTATTGAAAGACAGAGTACACCCCTGTACATTCTCTCCTTCCCCATCTGTATCCTGCCAGATTTGAACAGGCCTAAAGCTCAAGCTGTGTGTGGCCAGTGAAGCTTTTTGAAAACCTTTGAATATCAATCTAGCTTTGAGCTGATTTATCATTTGCATAACTGCTTAATCAGAAAGGTGTAAGGTC
This sequence comes from Alligator sinensis, assembly GCF_000455745.1. Taxonomy (NCBI): domain Eukaryota; kingdom Metazoa; phylum Chordata; order Crocodylia; family Alligatoridae; genus Alligator; species Alligator sinensis. Next base: position 944,665 of record NW_005842033.1, on the reverse strand, counting down.
AGAACAGGAGCTTTATTTGGATATTCATGGCTGAGATTGCTCTCCTATTAGCTTTCATTTCTAATGTGCACGCAGGCTCATGTGGCTGAAGGCACTCCTCCCTGGATGAACCAAGGCAGGATCCTGAAGGCAGAGGGAGACAGAGAGTACAGTGAGTCTCCCCAGTAAGCAGTGGCAGCTGTACCCTGCTGACTGCATGTTGAGCTGAGTTGTCTTGCATCTTTGGAAAATCCAAGTCAAGTCCATGTGAGGAGAGCAAGAAGCTGAAAGGAAGATATCTGAGAGATGGGACAGGAATTTGGCAGGTGACTGAACCAATTAACCTGGATCCCTTCCCTTGGGGCAAATGCAGACAGGCATCACTGGGTTTAGACAAGCAGACTGTGTCTCCTTATAAAAGACATCTTTACTGTGCTGTGAGCACTTTCTCCAAGGCTGTGCCGACAGACTGGCTGCGCCCTACCTCTTTGTACTACAGCGTACATGGTGATACCTATGCCAGTAAGCAATAGTTAGTGCACGGTGTAAAGGAAGTCAGAGTGAGGATCACATATTGCCACCATTGTAGAAGAACAGCGGAAGGATGATCATGAGCTCCTTCCTGAATACCAAACCAACAGTGGCTACCTGACCTACAAACAAGAGCGAGTAGAGGAGGCTGAAGAGAAGACAAAAGCTCCTTTCAGCAGCCTTTACTGACAATTCTGGTTCAGGGCTGTACAAATTGTAAGTGGCTGGGGGCCACAGGACCCCCAGTCACACACCACATGGGGCACACACAACCTGGGCAAGTGTTGTGCAGGACACGCTGCCCCATGAGGCCTTGCATGTTGCCCCCATGTTGCACAGACGTGGCTTGGGGGACTTGTGCAGTCCATCAGCAAGTTCACACTACCTCCTCCCCCTCACAGACGCATTGTGCAGGCCCCTCCTCTTGCTAGGGCTGTGCAAAGTTTCGGGTGGTGATTCGATTCTGAGGAGATTTGGCCCAATTCAGTGGCTGAATCTCTGAATCCAAATTGAATCAGGGGACCAATTAAAAAAGGTTCGTATCAATTCAAAGCTCTCCAAATCTTCGGAGAGCTTCGATGATTTGGACAGTCCCTGGTGGCTGCAGCAGGGAGCTGGAGCCAGACTCAGAGCTGGTAAGTAGGGGGCTGGGGACCCCTGCCAAGTGCCGTCCCCTCCCTGCTCCCCACCCCCACCATGGCTGCCCTTCCCAGCTCCAGCCCTTTAAGAAAAAAAACAAAAATGAAAAAAACCCCAGGACTCGCTTCTCCTGCAGTGGCCTCAGAGCTTTGAGGGGCTCATGCGGAGCCCCTACACAGTGCAGGGCAGTGGGGGGCAGCAGGGATCACCCCCTGCCAGCAGGAGTGGTGAGTCCAGGGGGGTTTATTTATTTTTTTCCCTAAAGGGCTAGAGCCATGGCAGGTGAGGCAGCCATGGGGGAGGCTAGGACAGTGATGGGGGGGAGGGGTCAGGGGCTCATGCAGAGCCCCCTATGCAGTGGGCAGCAATGAGGATCCCCCCTCCACCTGGCAACACCTGGTGAACTGGAGCTTTTTTTTCCCAAGTGCCAGGAGCTGTTGCAGGTGGGGCAGCCATTGCCAGGCTGGGAGAGTGGGTAGGTGATTGGGCCTGGCTGACTCCAAATCAGATTCAGCCAAATCGAATCGGGACAGTGATTCAAATCACCAAATCGAATCACTGTCCCCCGAAGTGGCTGAATCTGAATCCAAAGCAAATACTAGCTGCTTCGCACAGGCCTATCCCTTGCCCTGCAGACACAGCACCTGCCGCATGGATCCGCTACAACACACTGCACATCCCCCTGCCCTGCCACACAGATGTACCACACGGCCCCCTCTGTACTGCATTGATTCATTCAAACACAATCCCCCTGACCCTCCTGCCCACCACAACATGGTAGGCAACCCCTGTTGCACTAGACCAGCATGGACACTACCTGAAGTCCCTGGGACCCCTGAGCTATGGGTTCCTTCAGCCCTGTAGGTCAGGCCACTCCATCTCACCCTCAGGGGTAGGGGCAGGTAGGGGGAGCCCAAGGACTCTGATGGCAGAACAAAGAGGGTAGCGATGCCTGGATCAGAAACCCAAGGGCTGCACATTTACCCCTTGTGGACTGCATATGACCTATGGTCTGCCAGTTGGACTGCTGTGCTCTGGCACATGCTTGCAGAGACACTGACATTATTGGTTCATAATCTGAAGGGATTTGTACAACCAGGTCTCATTAATGTGCATTTTTATAACAATTCAAGGCCAGATAAAATGCAGACTTTGAAATGAATCCTGAAACTCTCTCCAGCCTTGCCAAAAGAAATTGTGAAATTTTAGGCCAATCTGATTTGAGTTTACCCTGAGCATTCTCCCTGCCTACGAGTGTCTGGACTCAAAGCTGAGTGAACATATTGTTTGTGTTGAGAGCTGATGTTTTTCAAGTTCATTTAAATACTCAAAGTAAATGAGGAGCTGGGAACCAAATGTTCTTATGTTTCAAATGTTTTTTTTTAAGGTTCTAGCAGCATTATACCAACAACACAGTGCTTTTGTAAGTCTTTATATAATTGTTATTTGTGCCTCCAGTTGTCTAGGGCTAGGGACAGAAAAAACACATAAACTGATATGAATGATCGGAAACTGGTTCAAATCTGTAACAGAACAGAAGTTCAGTGCACATAAACCACTTTCAAAATGACCAAAACTGTTTTAAGATAAAACTGGATGGATGTAGCATCAGACTTAACTGATTTAGGTTAAATCAGTTTATTGAACTTCTGTCCCAGATCCCCTCCAGATTCAAGTTAACTCACAATCCCTCACCGTCCCAGGATGCTTTGCACCTTCCCTGCAAACCTCCAGGGTGGGCAAGCTAGATTTGGCCTAAGCTATCTACTCCAGCTGAACAGGGAAGCGTGCTCTAGTGCCCCCCAGCTTCTGGCCTGGGCCACTGCAAGCATGTCGCTGCATTTCTGGAATCAAAGGTGAATGTCTGTTCACTTGCTTAACAGTTCAATCCACACAGCTTAGACTAACCCACAAAGATTGAATCAGTTCAGACTTAGGCTGTTTGACTGTCTATACTAGGAGTTCCTAGCATTTTAGAAAATTTGAAACTGGAGGATGTCTGGGAGTAATTAGCTTTTAATATATACAGTTATAATACTCATTCACAAATACATTAAATCTTTAGTGTCTGTGGACATAGAATACAGGGATACAGCCTCCTGTATATTCATTTGGCTCTCAGTGTAGAGAATGATATTATCCAATGTTTCTTTTGCTTGTTTTCCCATTGAACAGGTACATTGCCTCTGGTCACTTGATGAGACATAGTGGCAAAATGCAATTTTAGACCAAACACAATTAGCAGCAGGCATAAATTGTACTCCTGACTCCTTTTTAAGTGTAATAGAAACAGACAGCAGATTTTTTTACAAGATCTCAGAGTTATGGTAGAACTAGCTAAGGCTTTGGGTTTAATATTGTAAAATGAATGGGGACTCATGGGATTATAGCTGCTGTTTCTTTTGGGCTGCTACAAAGCCTGATTTTGGGGCTAGGTTTGAAAGTCATTCCCTTCAAGCTATGAAATCTGAAAAGGCTTTATATTTCAATTTTAAGGCGAATGTTACAGATGCAGGGGAAGCAATGTAAGAAACTCATGGCCTTGAGATTACAAGACACATTAGCAGAGTTAGAGGGAATTACAAAATATACATATTGAAGAACTGAACAGCTGCTGAGGATGAAGAAGCTTTTTTTTAATGAAGAGTAATACTGCTGACAGATTGTCGGCACTGAAACTTAAGGAAACAAGGAGTAAAAGTTAAATCCAAGCTCTGTATTACAGTATGGCATTCTGGTGCTGATCAAATAGTAAAGCTGATTATCTTGATAAATGAGGCTTTGCCTGTCTTTTGGAGAAGAATCATTGACTTCAGTAGGGGGTAAAAACTGACTGAAGGACCTCAGGATTTGTCTCCATATGAAAGTAACTGTGCATATTTATAGTAGGAATTTTGGGTAGATGGCTTTCCTATTCATTAACTTCTAGCCTTGGGAATCAAAGTTTCTTACACAATTCTTAGTTTTTAGGCAAAATTCCCACTGAAGTTGACAGGAGTTTGCCAGAGTAAGGGCTCAACTCAATATTTGGTCCATTGCTAGAGGAGAGAGGCCACAAACAAAATTTCATGTCTGATATATACATTTCCTTGCCCAAGACCACTTTCAACATTGGGATATTGTCAGATCCCAAGCTTGGAAAGGCTCTATTTTCCTGTTTGGTGTTCAGATGTGTTACTTAATGATGAAAATTTGAGGTAATGGTCATACTTGAGAGCATTCAATTTTAGGGATGAAATCATGTGAGAACATTGAGTGATTCTGACATCATTGTACCTGAACTGTATTTCTGATTTACAAGAGAACTTGAGTTCCAGAATAAAGGTCTGACCACTGCCTGAGATCACTTCTGAGAGCAATTATGGGTTAATAGTGCCTTTACTTCTAGGTTGCTTCTTTCCAATGGTGTCCATCAAATTCTTGGAGTTTGCTGGGGGTAACTTTTGGTACAGGTGATAGGGAGGCCAAATATGAGGGAAGCTCTTCTCAATTTGGTGCTCATGAACAAGAAAGATTCAGCTGAGAATGGGAAAATGGAAAGGTATGTCAGAAGTAAGAAGAAGACCAAGTAAAGTGTAGATCCCTTAAAACACAGAAGCCACCCTTGTTATGAATGATACAGAGAAGGCTGAATTTTTTAACACCCTTGTTACTTCAGTCTTCATGAATAAGGTCAGCTACCAGGTCATGCGTTCAATTGGCAGCAAAGATAGGGAAAGCAACAAACAGCCTAGAGTAATGGAAGAACAGGCTAGGGACCAGTGCTGAGTTGCCAGATGATCAGGGTCAGGTGAGTTCCCAGGTGATCAGAAAAGGCCCAATAGAATGTCCATGTTTAAAAAGGGGAAGAAGGAGGATAAGGGGATTTGCAGACCAGTCAGTCTGACCTCAATACCTGGAAAGGAGCAAGGTCCTCAAGGAATCTATTGCAAAGCACCTACTTGAGAACAAAGTGATCAGCAGGGATCCTGGTTTTCTCTGTTTAAAAATTGCAAATTCTCTCATTAAAAACCCCCCAAATACATGATTAAAATGAAACACTACTATATAGATAGGTATCAGTTGAACACAATGTTTTATTGATATATTTACAATTTTTAAGCAAGTTAGAAGCCTACCGGTGCCTCAATCATTATAATAAAATAAATTCTAAATACCCATAAATTTTGGCATTTGATTCTGGGGTTTTTTATCATGGAAAATCAGAGCTCTCTTTGCCCCCTTTGCTCGCCAGGATGGAGATGCAGCTGCAGCTGTCCCCCACTACTGCTTTGTGGCACTGAGCAGCCCTGATATGCTAGTGCCCTGCCCATGCCCTTGGCCTTCACGCCCAATCCACAGTTCCACAGCCCCGCTGGTGCCCCTCACTCCCCACCCACAGCCCCCTGCCTTCCCTCAGCCCTGGTGGAGAGGGTCTCCAGCTGCCAGGGCTATGGGGCCAGGGACCCTGGTTTGCAGCCCCCTGCCCCATGCAACAGCACCTGAGCCATGGCTGTCACCTGCGGGAGGCAGCACCTTACTGCTATATGCACTACCAGAGTGGGGCATAGGGGACACATGAACTCCAGATTTGTGCATGGGGTGGGTGTGGGCTGTGGGCTCAGGGCTCCCCAACCTGTTGCCCTCCCCCTGGGGCTCTGCAGCCCAGCAGGCAGGACCAGCATGGCAGGGCAGAGCGGGCCAGGCACCACCACTGTAAGCCCTGTGCCACCATGGTGGGGGTGCCCTTTGTGCCACCACTCCCATTGCTGCTGGCTGGGCAGGGGTTGCCTTGCCATGGTGACGCAAGGTTCATGACGGCAGCATCAAGCTTCCCCACCCCGCTCTGCCCTGCCTCACTGGGTCCCACCCACCAACCCATGGAGGCCCCAGGAGGAGGGCAGCAGAGCAGGGAGCACTGGCGGTGCGTAGGGGGTGCACGTGGACCCTCCAAGCTTGGCGGTGCACCCCCTGCAAAAAGCGCCACTGACGCTGCTGGTGGCGTTGGTGGGCAGTCATCACTCACCACCCCTCTCCCCCACTGCCAACACCACTGGCGGTGTCTGTGGGCAGTCCCCGATCGTCGCTGGCTGCCGCTGTTGCTGCTGGCAATGTCTGCGGGTGGTCATCAACCACCGGTCACTGGTCACCACCCCCCACCCTGCTGCCGACAATGTTGTGGCTGCCTGGGAGGGTTCCCTGCTCACTGCTGCCATGCCCCCGCTGCTGACACCGCCACTGTCACCTGTGGGCAGTTGCTGTGCAGCCCCCCAGCCTCCAGGGGCATGCAGCATTCATGACGGGGAGCCTGAGCCCACAGTGAGCAGCCCACACCTACCCGCACCCTCCTCCTGCCCCCCATAGAAGCTGCCCGCATCTCCATCTCGCTCTTTAAGTGGGCCCTGCAGCTATGCATTCTGACCCTGGGCCCCAAGTCCCACACACCACTTTGTGTGCAGCAGCCCCAGCTCCAGCCCTGTCCAACTCCCTTCCACCCTCACTATGGGGGCCTCAATTCCCCCTGTCCCCCCGCCACCACCAGACTTACCTGCAGGAGCTGCATTCCAGGCTGCCTGGCAGCCATGTATGCCCCCTGCCTGACTGCCCTTCTCCTGCTCCTCCTAGCCCCTTGCAGGCTGAAACTCTTCCAGCCTTCAAGGGAAAGCCCACCGTTTCCCATGTTTTCTCCTTTACAGGATGAAATCTGGGGTTTCCACTTAAAATGCGATAAAATGCTGATTTTCTCATTTTATCATGGTGAATGGAAAACCCAGATCCCTGGTGATCAGGAACAGCCAGTATGGATTCATTCAGCAAGAGCAAGTCATTCCTGACCAACTTGATTTCCTTCTGTGATAAGGTCTGTCCACTCTGTGTTTGGGGGGGGGGCAGCAGATGCGATATACCTTGACTTTTGCAAGGCTTTCAAAACTGTCACCCACAACATTCTCATTAACAAGTTTAACAAGGAAATAACAGACTAGACAAAAGTATTGTAAGGTAGATACATAAGTGGTTGGATTGTTGTGCTCAATGAGTAGTCCTCAATGGCTCAATGTCCATTTGGGAGAAGTTATTAAATGGGATTCCCCAGGGGTTTTTCCTGCATCTGATACTGTGCAACATCCTCATTAATGATTTTGATGATTGGATTGACTGCATGTTTAGCAAATTTGCAAACAACAACAAGTGGGCTAGAGTTACAGGCACTCTGCAGAGTAGGCCTGGGATCCAGAATGACCAGGATGGACTGGAAATATGGTCCAAAAACCAACCAGATGAAATTCAACAAGGACAAGTGCAAAGTCCTGTAAGAAGAAGAAGAATTGCATGCACTAATACAGATTGAGGAATGATTCGCTAGGCTTCCATAGTGTGTAGAAGGATTTGCAGGGTTACAGTGGACCATAAACTGAATGTAAGCCAACAGTGTGCTCTTGTTGCAACAGCATATTAGATTGTATCAATAGGAGTGTCATTTACAAACCAAGGGAAGTGATTTTCCTGCTTTATTCAGCACTGGTGAGGCCTCAACTAGGTACTATGTCCAGTTTTAGGCCCCACACTTCAAGAAGGATGTTAACAGATTGGAATGAATTCAGTACAGAGTGACAAAAATTATTAGGAGCCAGAGAAGCAAAACTTTGGGAAAGGCTGAAATTACTAGGTTTATTTATTCTGGAGAAGAGAAGACTGTTTTCAAATCCTCCCACAGTCTTCAAATCCCTGAAGAACAATTATAAAAAGGATGGAGATGGGCTTTTCTCTGTGGTTGTAGGGGACAGGACTAGGAGCCATGAACACAAGCTGCAGCAGGGGATGCTTAGATTGGAGATTAGGAAGAACTTCCTGACTATGATGGTGGTCAAGCATTGGAACAAGCTACCTAGAGAAGTTGTAGAATCTCCATCCTCAGAAATTTTCAAGAGCAGGTTAGCCAGAAAACTCAACTGGGATAGTTCAGTTAGGGATGATTCTACCCTGAGCAGGGGGCTGGCCTAGATAACCTCATGAAGTCCATTCCAGCTCTACTTTCTTATGCTCCTATGAACCTGCCCAGATCACATCTGGCTGAAGCTACTTCTTTAGTGAAAACTGACTGCCAAAGCACAGATCCTGCATATCTGAAGAATAGTAGTGATATCAGCAGTTCAGAGGAGTGAGGAGTCTAGACTCACTACTGCGGCCCTGCATAAATATGTTGCAGTATCTCAACTATGTATTTTAAACATGTGACTATATTGCATGCTTCAATAACACAGATCCTGGTAGCTGAAAAGAAGAAAGGAAAGGGATTTTGTTGCATCAGTATCTGTGATACCAGTGGCAGAGCTGCAGTATGCACAAGAGAAATATTTAAAACCTGCTGCTTGCAGGGTGCATCTGCATGTGTGCTTTACTGCAGAGTAGACTAATTAGCTCCACAGTAAAGCATCCCCATGCACAGGTCGGGTGTAGTAAATTAATTTACTCAGTCATAGGAGTACTGTCAGGGAGAGTACTATCTTACAGCAGAGTCATTTACTGTGCTGCAATGCACGTGTGAATGGTGACCAAGACAGCAGCACTTGGAACCAGGGCAGAGCAGTCCCAGGCTGGCAACAGGTTTGGGGGTTCAGCCACATGGCTTCACAGTTTCAGCACTCTTGTGCCCCAGCCAGCCTCAACGTAGTCACCTGAAGCCCAGGGCTGACCCCTGAGCCTGCTGCCAGCCCAGGGCTGCTCTGCCTTGGCTCAAAGTGCTGCTGTATTGGGCACACGTGTTGACGCTGAATCTGGAAGTAGTGTATACTGGCACAAAGTGCTCCAAAGTTTATCACATTGTATTAATTGCACATGTAGATGCACCCACAGTGTTTTTATTTTGATGTGAGAGATGAGAAGGAAATTGGCTTAATGGGTGAGCCCTTAAAATTCAGTCACTAGATGGAAGGGAAAGGCTACTACTTTGTCATTGACAGTGTATGCACACTCTTTTCTGACTCTTTCAGTAACACCAGAAAAAGCAATGAAACCAATGCCATGATATGCTGGAGGAGCCTCATGGAATTTCTCAAGGCCCTCAATGGACAGTAGGGCTGTACGAAGCTTTGGTCCCTGATTCGATTCGGTGGAGATTCGGCTCAATTCAGTGGCCAAATCTCCAAATTGGAATTGAATCAGGAGACCCTTTAATCTCTCCGAATTGAAATGGAAACCTCTGAAACAATTCAGAAAGATTCGGCGATTTGGACATAGCCACAACTTTAAATGTTTTTTCTACATACCTTTAGGTAGCAGGCAGCTCGTGAATGCTGAAATGCTGGAGCGGATGGAGTGTCCCACACTCGGCAACAGACCCGGAAGTGGGTCAGAAGCACTTCGGGTCCACTTCTGGGTCTGCCAGAGAGTGCGTGAGGGGCCTCCTGGGCCTGGGGGGCACCTGGAGTCCCCCTGTAGCCGATCGCCAAGCCAGGGGGGCATGGGCCCTCCCCCATGCGCTCCCTGGTGGACCTGAAAGTGGACCAGAAGTATTTCCAGTCCACTTCTGGGTACACCGCCGAGCACATGGGGTGGCCCCCTGTGCTCCTGTGGGACACTCCATCCACCCCAGCATCACAGCATTTGTGAGCCCTGCTGGTACCTCAAGGTACATAGAAAAAACATCTAAAGCTATGCCTATGTCCGAATTGCTGATTCTTCAAATCAGCATCGAGTCTTCAGATTTGGATTCGGCTGAATCTAATCAGGGACAGCGATCCAAATCAACTAATCAAATCACTGTCCCTGATTCGGGCCAAATCCGAATTGAATAGGGCCCAATTTGCACACACCTAATGGACAGAAAAGCCACCCTTGAAGTGTAAAGAATGGCATCCTGTAAGGCTCAGTACTTTCTCCATTGCTTTTCAACATGTACATTGTCGACCTCCCTGACATCCAGTCCAAGAAGTATGGCTATGCTGACGACCTGGCTCTCACCAAATCAAGCAAGCAATGGGAAGCCATTGAATCCAATTTGACATCAGACATGAACACCCTTGCTGATGACTTCCATAAATGGCGTCTCCAGCTCAGCCTCACTAAAACAGTGGCAATGGCCTTCCATCCAAATAACCATTAAGTGAAGAAAAAATAAAAATCAAACTTGGTGACTGAACACTTGAACATTGTTACACTGTTACTTATTTAGGAGTCAAGCTGGACTGGACCCTTACCTACTGCCAGCATCCGGAAGGGGTCCAGGGTAAGGTTAGCAGCAGAGGAGCTCTGATCTGTTGCCTTCCTGGCATCACTTGGGTTGCAAGTTTCCAAATACTTTGCACCTCCAGCATAGGTGGCAGAAGGCTGGGGCAAATGGGGCTTAGCCCCCCACAAAAGGTGGGGCAACAGGTAGGGCCACAGGGCAGCCCAGCCACAGGCTCTGGGCTGCTACGGGGGGGGTGGGGGGCAGGGAGAGGTGTGCACACTCAGAGACACAGCCAGGATCACAAACCCCGTGTGTGGATTACTGCACAGCGTGGCAGCCAGGCAAGTTTCAGTCTACTCTGAAGAGGAAGGGGCTTATGGGGGCTGTAGATCGAGGCCCCCACAGTGTGGGAGAGAGTAGGCAGAGGAAGGGACAGGGGCTGGGGTGAGTGGGGCCCCAGGGCAAGGTGCAGGGGGGCTCCCACTGCTGTGTGCACTCTGAGGAGGCAGGGCATGTGCCCCCCTGATCTGTGCATGTGCTGGGGTTCTGCACCCCATTGCTGCTGCCCTGGGAGCAGCACGATGCTGTATGTTCTGCTGCCAGGCTGTGCCCTGTCCCCTGCCCACTCGGCAGTGGCAGGCACATGTCTTTGCGTGGCTCTCAGGGCAAAGGCAGCAGGGCACAGAGCCCTAGCCTGCAGTGGCAGCCCACCCTCACCCCATGCACAGATTGAGGGGGGCACTTGCTTCCCAGGCCTTCAGCAGGGTGTACGCAGTGGCAGGAGTCCTCTGTTTTCCCCCACCACGCCTCTGGACAAGCTGCTCAGGGCCCCATTCACCCCAGTCCCTGCCTTTGCCCCACTCAGTCTGCCCCCACCATGCCCCTTCCCCATGACAGACTTACCTGCTGGTGGGGGGTGGGAGGGAGCGGTGCTCTGCTCCGTCAAATAATATTTTCTCTGTCCACCTATGACCTGTGGTTTGGCACTTACTGCTGCATGCTGTGCACCTGTACGGAGCCAGAGCATACACACTAAATTAGTGGATTCCAGCCTTAACAGTGGCATTCACATTGACCATTCTACCTGTTGCTGGCTTTCTGGTCCTCATGCTTCCAACATATGAGTATGGCGACACTCACTTCATCATCATCATCATCATCATCATCATCAGGAAGCTTGAAAACCACCGAACTAGGCTACACTGAATGGAAGCTTTTTTAAGCAAAGGATCTCAGGGAAGTTCCACCTAATTCTATATTGTCTGTATATTCACTGCATACAGCAGCTATACAACATGCCCCCCATCACAATGCACACACAGGTGTGCACACACACATACACATGCACTCTCTCTCTCTGTATATGTGTGTGTTTGTAATACCTATTCTCACTTTCCATTAATGTAAAATATGCTATGGGCTATTAGTTTTTAGTTTCCTTTGTCTCTTGCCTTTTATTTTAGCAATACTATTTACATAGTATTTATTTAAACTGTGAAATTTGCATAATAAGCCTCCACCCTCAGAAGAAATGAAAGCTATAAGTATGAGCAACTGTTGTTCAAAACTGTATTGAAAGCTGGACTGTTATAAACAAAACACAAGTTCCAATGACGTGTTCAAGCCCTCTCAAAATCTGCCCCATAATCTGGATGATTTTGGCTAATCCCTGTCATCTTTACTCAGGCATACCCTTAGTGTTGCTAAACATGACAGCCTTTGCCATTCATTGTGTAACTGTTTTGGTGGCCAGATTATTTCATTTTGTCTCCCTAAGCCTAGATTTTTTTTTCTTAAAACTGAGCCTTATCCAGGGAAGTTGGCAGAGACAGCATTAATGTTAGCTATAGCTGTTATAAATGAAATGCTGCAACATAACTGTCTCACAGCAGACGTCTAATAACCTAGGAAAACAAGTGAGCTGTAGCTTAGTTCTATTTGATAATTAATGTATGATGGTTTCCAACCAAAATTAATTTAGTGTTAAACTAAAACATATGGAATAATTCTTAACCTTACATCAAAGACAAATATTGAATACATTAGGATACATTATGTCTACCCTTTCTGGAGTACATTATGTTCTATTAAGATCTGATTATCTGAATTTCTGCCTAGGCTTCACTGAGAATTTGTGAGATGGCTCACTGTCATGTTCCTCAATGGCTTCTTCCATTTCAGCTTCCAGTGCTGTTTCTGATGAAGCATTATCTGCCAGTGAAATAAAACAACCAAAAATCAACACAAAACCAGAAAACAAAACAAAACAACCCCCCAAAACTCAACAACACTTTTTTAAATGAAACATCTTTTTGCTCCTGTCATCAGCTGGTAAAGCATTCAAAGAAGTGGATAGCCAAGCTGTAATATTACATAATGCTGAATTGAAGGACAAAGTGTTTTCTGGGATTTTTTTTTAAGCTGCTGCCTTGAAGAGAACAGAGTCATCACTGCTATAAAATATTCAGTACCTCATCCATATCAAAAAGAGATAGTTACCAGGGCAAACAGCATCATACATCTGTTAAACAAACATTTGGACATGGAAGTTTTCTTAGTCACAGCGGCAGTCACTTGCCGCAACTCAGGTTTAAATGGATTTTTATCTAATATTGACTTGTTCTTATTGATGTCAGTTTTCATCCTTACGGCTTCTACACTAGCTGGTGTGGTGTTATTACCATGCAATCACAGAAACCACAATTGAAAAACCTCCTTTGAATTAGGTCATTAGCCATTCCAGTTACTTTACTGCTGCTCACCTTCCCATCCTTAATAGATCACTTCACTGATCAGACATTATGGCTTGGTAATGTGTAAGCTGTGGCTTTGACATGCAGTAGCGGACCTTAATGATCCAAAAGTCTTCAGGGATGCTTGAAACTTTCAGGCAGCTGCAGGTTCTGTGCATTGATGGATATTGGTGAGAGAAGGGAGAGCAGCTGTCTAAGCCAGCTGGATTCCACAAAGTCAGAAGTTTGAAGAGAAATCAAGAGAAGGGCTAAATGATGTGCATAAAGATCACCATGCAAAAGCCTTTGAGGTACAGTAGTTGTTTTCAGGGAAGGTAAAAGCCCCCAGACCTGGGCAGGGGGGCATCTGTGTCAGTCTGACTGATCCTGAGGGCAGCCAGCCTGCTACACATAGGAACACAAAGTACATGGTCAAGAACTGTGGAGTACCTGAATGTATAGTAGAGAGGTTCCTCTGTAGCAGGGGGCATGGCCCTCTACCTGGGATCTCCTGAGCATATATTAACAACCTTTTACAGAAGAAGGACATTGGCTGCTGTGGTTCCACTGCTTTACCTGTGGCAGGTTAGGGTGTTATGTTAGGGTTGACAGTAATTTTACACAGAGTTTAGATGATGGATTTATATAAAATGGTTTAGATAGCGATAATTCTGCCACAGGCAGGGAGTTTGACTAGATGACCTCTGGAGGTCCCTTCCAGCCCTACTTCTCTCTGATTCTGTGGAAAGGGCTTCCCTCTCTATGTGAGGTTCTATGGGGCATGTATAGAACCACACTCATGCCAGCTTCACTTGTAACTGGGCTTGCCAATTTATGGAGCTGCTGGCTGTGTGTGGACCACAAGGTGTGCCCTGCCACTGTGCTCACACTCACTGTGCTGGCAGATAAATATAACCAAAGTGTCTGGACACCTCTCATTTACCTGGACAGTGCTGCAGCAATGCTGGGAAACCAAAAGAGTGCAAGGACTCATCTTGAGTCCTCCAAAACCGGGATTTATGTGGCTGAGAGGAGCCTGCCAGGCTTGTGTTGTCCTCAAGTCCACCCAAAATTTGTGTAGGCCAGTCAATCCCCATCTAATAGCTGATCTTCAGTGCCACTAACATGGGAAGTGTCAGCACTGGGCAGACAAAGGACAGCTTCACAGCCACTGCTGAGGGCAGCTCCTGATCTCTTTTGGCACCCTGAGTACAGACTGGTGAGGAACAAGAGCTGTGACTGGCCTGTGATAGCTGAGCATGTGGGCCAGGATTTGGCTCTGCATCTGCAGAGGTCTTTGTACCTTTCCTCTTCAGTGAGTCATTTTTGGGGAGACTGCCATTTCAGGGCTTTCCCTTGTTTTTTCTTTTCAGCCAGCTAGGCAGTAGCCCTGAGGGGACCTTTGTCTATCTGAGCATAATGGTAACTGAGGCTTAGATCCTAGACATTTTGCTATATTCCTGGTTTCCCTTGAGCCGTGTGTCAGCTTGGCTGTCTGTTTTTCTAGGATAGGTAAGTGGAGATTCAGAAGGTCCTGCAAATGAGTCATTCCAATTAGAGCTTACAAAAGGAGGCCTTTAGCTATTAAAGATCCCATGAGCCTTTGAAAGAGTTTAGTGTCCTTGTCAAATGTTTTTCCCACTTTCCATGAATGTACACTATGCTACAGACCACCTTGAACCCCAAAGGCAGGCAGCCAAATTTCAGATTGACTTCACCTGCCTTCTTTTCAACTTCAGACTAACCTGGCAAACTACAGAGGTTGCATTTAATTATGTGTGTATGTTGCTATGCTTAAGGAATTCCTTTTCTAATAGATTTTAAAGCTTAAGGGAACACTTCAAGATGAAAGGCACTATGCACAGAAAAAAAAAGCACAGAGCTGTGGGAAGTTCAGTGGTATTTGTTTGCATGAGGTTTCTCTTTCTACTCCATCCTGGGTTTTTCTTTGAGCTTCAGGTCTAAAAAACTCAAACACTTAAAGAAAAACTCAGGCAAAAACACTGAGCTACAGCTGATTTGAGGTCAGAGCCAAGAATCATATGGTACCACCTAAAACCATAAGTTCATCCCAAGCATCCCTTTGTCTCACTTTAGCAAAAGCCAGGCAGGAGAAGATTTTTGGCATTGCTGGCCTGCAGTGTTGCCATAGGGCTAGGTTTGCATTGGAAATCCATTGTCATTTGTTCTCACTATTGGTCACCCTGTATCATTTACCTCTGATGTTGTTCTGTGATTTGACAGCTTCTCTTCTACCTCTGATGCCTTGAGGACTGGCAGCTGATTGACCCCCTACTTTTTAGTGGACTTTTCAGAGGTAACAGCATTATCAGTTGTATGATAATTATTGCATTGATATGTAAATCTGACTCCTGTGTGATGTACAATAGATAATTATGAAAGTGTCCAAGAGGTATGATAATTCAGGAAGATTCAAAGTATGCATGCATTTGAAAAGAAATGTTCACACTCAATCCATTTTCAATCTTCAGATGACCTTACGTTATCTTTGTGTTGTCCCTCATGTATGCAGCCTTGCTTAGAGGCATGTTACACACACAATTGTGCATGTAAAAGCAGGCATATAGTGGTGTGAGCACT
Source organism: Alligator sinensis (assembly GCF_000455745.1). Taxonomy (NCBI): domain Eukaryota; kingdom Metazoa; phylum Chordata; order Crocodylia; family Alligatoridae; genus Alligator; species Alligator sinensis. Next base: position 929,035 of record NW_005842033.1, on the reverse strand, counting down.
GGATACTTGAATCTCAAGAGGTGATGGTGACTGAAATGATCAAAATATGTGCTGTTCACAGTTATCTGATTTTATATTAAGGATAAAAAATATACCTACATTTTTGCAATGTGTAATCATTTTTCATCAAATGTACTACTGTTTAAGTTTTATCGGAATATTTTCATTTTTTCATAACTGGAAACCCTTCGAAGTAGTTAGCTGCGCTCTCTCCAGTTGTCAGGGAACACAGAAGGGAGGCAGCTTCCTCCACTCAAGTCTTCAGCAAGTCTTTTCTAGGGGAAGTATTGGAAAACCTGTTGGCTCCTCACCTCTGCCACAGCAACTGGTCTTGGAAATGTTCCTCTGGTCATACTGCTGTTCCTTAGCAAAGCCTCACTTTAACCACAGCCTAACCTGCATGCAATGAGTTTGTGTTTCCAAAAACACCCAGCTCTCCTCCTGGCTTCAGGTTTCACAAGGTAAGCTTTGCTTGCTTCTAATTGTTACTATGAAGTATGTTGGGATCTCATTTTGACACTAACCTAACCTGTTGGTCAGACTACAAATGTCACCTCTGCCTAATGAGCTTAAGAATGGCTTATTGGAAGAATTTTGATGACTAGAGAATGGTATTGAGAGGTTTGCTTTTGGGAATTGGCTTTAGGGTAAAGTAGATATGCATTAGACTAATGGTCCAGGGCAACAGCAAGAGTTAACTTATTTCTAAAAAGGCCTGTCTGTGACAGTTTCTTCAAGGCCCACTGTGTCTGATACAGGCAAGCAGTGAGCAGACACACAGGCTGGGACATGTACCACACTGTTCCATAACGTAAGATAAGGTGGCATCAGGTCACAGTGCCCAACTGCAGGGCCCTTGGGATTTCTGGTTTTGGGGAATGGACCAAATTAGGATAAAACCGGTAAAGCCCAAATTAGGATGTGTGTATATGATGGGTTTGTGAAACAAAGGATTATGCTCACAAGACAGAACATGGACAGTATGATGACCACTGAGAGACCAATCAGCAATGGCCAGAAGTGAAGAGTCATCAGGAGGAGAAAAAAATACAAAAGAAGGGATTTCAGAGCAGCAAAGGGTCCCCGAGAGGGAAACCGAAAGCCACCATGGACAAAGGGAGCACCATCAGCCCATCTTACACACCCCACTGGCAGGGGTGGGCCTCGGCCTCCAACCGGCTGCTGACATCTGACATTCAAGGGAGAACCTCAGGGTGAAGCTTGCGTACTGGCCAGACGTACCTTTTCTCTGATGACAGCTCTAAGACTGGTAGATATAGAATTGCTTGCATTATTCTTATCTGCTATCACTGTGTATCAATTAATTTTGCCTATTATTGAATGGAAAGGTCATGGTCTGCCTGAGGGTTTGGGTCCACCCGAAACAAGGTATCTGGTTTATAAATCCAGTGCCAACAAATTTGGGTGATGAGCTTCTCAAATTCATTGATAAGTTTCAGGCCTTTGATTAAGTTTGTGTAGCCTCAGAAGATGAAGCCCTTTGTTTTGATGCACTTTCATTCAAAAACGTTATTTCTTAGAATATATGGACTATAGATAGTTCATAACTATTCTGCTTTTATTAAAGGAGTATTGCATTAGTTTACTTGGCCTCTGAGACCATAGGGCTGGGTTGTGCCTGTTAGAAAAGGGCCTGGGATTGGAGATAGTATGGAGTCCTATCAGAACAGCAAAAAGCCGTTGTGCCCTGTATTTCAGGTGTCCCTTGCTATTGTGTGTGAATGCCTGCTGTACTAGGTTCCAAAGTGATCCAGCCTCACCCCTTACCAGTAACAGCAAAACCAGCTATGTCCCTAGATTTGTTAGGTTCTTCTATTCTGGCCTGCAGAGATCCCTACATGCCCAGACTTAGGCTACAGCACATGCTCAGAAGTGATCCGGATGAGCCAGCTAGACACCTAACTATTGCAATACAAATTGGCATGTGGAGTGCCTGAAGTCTGCCCAAGTTCCTGATTCCTTGGGCAGGGGACAGGGCAGAGCTAGCAAGGGAGCCGAGAACATAAACATAACTCATTACAAACCAGCTGCTGGAGAGAAGAGGAAGGTAGGAGGCCCCCCTTTCATATACTATCCTAGTGGTTCAAACATGTGCCCAGGAAGTGGGAGATCTGGTTCTCCACATCCTAGATGACTTACACCCACATCTCTCACTTCCACCCTTCCTGTGGAAGCTGAAGCACTATTATATTCCCTAGTTTTCTTCACAGACCCTGGAACATCAGCCTCTGGAGGAGAGGATGCAGTCTAACAGCCTGAAAACTTTGCAGGCATTTCCAGCTCCTTTCCATACATTTTGAGATTTTAGAACAGGCCAGGGCCACTGAGAGCATGAATTCACATCTTCTGCAGCGCACAGCCTAGGAAAGTAGGTTTCCTGATTCGTTTAAGCTGTGGCTGCCCCTCTCCACAGATTTAAGTGCAAGCTTTCCTCCATCTCCTGAGATCATACAGCTACACCTAGCAGAGCGAGGGCTGGTAGATGGCGTAGGACTGGGGAGAACACAAGAGAAGACAGCAGGGTTGAAGTGTTGCTGTAGCCATGATGGTGCATGAAATACCCAAGAGGCAATTTTTTTTGTGATAATCCTTTATTGGAACAATTCTATGATTGGGGGAGCTGTTGGAGGGGCTTTTGAGCATCAAGAGCCCTTCTTCAGGCTGACAGCTCTCCCAATGATACAGTTGGCCCAATAAAAAATATTACAAAAAGTCCTTGCCCCTCAGATTTTGTTAGGGACAGGTCAGCTTTTGTTTAGTCTCTTTATGAAGCAAGCAGAGTTGAGGTTATATAGGGCAGGCATTACTGTCACTCTACATGCTCGTTTTCAGAGGCTCTAAGTTCATTTACCATAACTTCAGTTCCCCTTCTCCAGGGGTTCAAGTACACATTCTAGAAGGACGGGAAGCAATGTTAGCTAACTTAAATTTTGATTTGTTATAATCTTTTAGCGTTGGATCTAGCTCTCCTTAGCTCTTCTCATTCTCTTGTGGTCTAGGGCTTCATAATCACAAGAGGAACACTGCTTTTTATGCATAGTTTAATTGTTGTGTCACTTTTCTCTTTCTTACAGATTATCAGGATGTAAGAGTCTGATGGCCCACTTATCAGTCTCATGAATAACTGAACATGTTTGTTCTCTTAAAACTTAAATGAACAGTAGCTCTAGTCAAGAGTAAGAAATGACCAAGCAAAATGTGTCTTTTGTGTGCAGAGCATTATAAAAACTAAGCAACTAAACAAACAAATAACCATCACTTGTTCTCATGCTTTCTGTGATGCTTCCCACAAAAGCCGTTTCATCTGGTCAGGTTCAGAATTTCAGGATTAATCCCCAAAGCAGCCTGATTAACTAACTTCTTTTTAAATATCTTTATGTACATGGGTGTGACAGGAGAAATAACTTAAAAAACCCTTTTTAAGTGTCCAGTGCTCAGCATCCGTGCATGGATTACTTCTGAGGAAAAAAATGTCTCCTTTGTGGCTTTTATATAAGCATGTGAAAAATGTCTTCCTGGTTGGTAGGTTGATTAAAACTGTACGTACTTGAAGATAAATGTGATCATGTTATACCCTGCCCAAGATAAGGACAGACAAAGCAGAAATCCAATATTGCTTGGGCTCTTACCCAATACAGGAGCATTCAGAAGACGATAGACAGATGGGTATGCTATGTAAAGGATAACATTGGTGGTTAAACATCATTTTCCTCCTGCTAACTAATTTAACAATGTGTCTCTGGTAGTAAAGTAAAAGACAAAAACTAACCAAACAAAAACAACAAAACAATCCCATTCCCGCAGCTTAATGCTGGTTGTATTTGGAATAGACTGTTCTACTCTGATGGGATTGCTTGCTGGCCTAACCATTAGGTTTGAAATATCTAAAATCCTTACCACTACTGGCCCCAACTCTGGCAGTCTTGATTCAGCTTTAATTGAATGTCATATATTTAACTCTCTTCTGAATGACAGCTTAAATACAGAAATCCAACCTGCCCTGTGTATATCTTCAGGGTTTGACTTTTCAGAGACACCATGCATCTATGATGCTAGTTGAAATCAGTGGAAACTGTAGGGGCCAAAAAGAGGGCATTAAACTCCCACTGGATTTTTTTTTCTTCTTTTTTGTAAGAGGAGTAGGTAGTGACGCTGATGTACCCCTTTGTGCTTTGGGGTCATTTGCCACCAGATGTTACCTGGCAAATGAAATTTGGGCAGCCTTGAGGGAACCTTCAGGATGAACATGTAATATGTACATTATTATTTCTGTGTATCCAGCTGAATTGCTTCTCTTTGTCCCTATATCCTCTCCTCTCCCCCCATTCTGCAGCAGTGGAGGGCAGCCACACTTC
>NW_005842033.1:903903-924628 GCF_000455745.1 Alligator sinensis | reverse complement strand
AAACAACAGATCCATCGCTATGAGCAGCTTCCACATGTAATACAAAGACTAGGACAAAACAATCCCATGCACCAGTACAGACTGGGGACAGACTGACTATGCAGCAACTCTGCAGAAAAGGACCTGGGGGTTACAGTGGACAATAAGCTGGATAGGAGCCAAGAGCATGCCCTTGTTGCCAAGAAAGCTAATAGCATACTGGGTTGCATGGGTAGGAGCACTGTCAGCAGATCAAGGGAACTGATTATTATTCAGCACTGGTGAGGCCACATCTGGAGTACCATGTCCAGTTTTGCGCCCCCCACTACAAAAAAGATGTGGACAAATTGGAGAGTCCAGCGGAGGGCAATGGAAGTGGTGAGGGGGCTGGGGCACATGGTTTATGAGGAGAGGCTGAGGGAACTGGGCTTATTTAGTCTAGAGAAGATTGAGAGGAGATTAATAGTAGCCTTCAACTACCTGAAGGGCGGTTCCAAAGAGTATGGAAATGGACTTTTCTCAGTGGTGGCAGCTGGCAGAACAAGGACCAACAGTCTCAAGTTGTAGCAAGGGAAGTTTAGGTTAGATATTAAGAAAAAACTCTTTCACCAGGAGGGTAGTAAAGTACTGGAACAGGTTACCCAAAGAAGTTGTAGAATCTTCATCCTTGGAGGTTTTTAAGACTCAACTCAAAGCCTTAGCTGGGATGATCTAGTTGAGAATGATCCTGCTTTGAGCAGGGGGTTGGACTAGATGACCTCCTAAGGTCCCTTCCAACCCTAATTTTCTATAATTCTATGATATGACTCTTATTACTGGCTATGATTAGAGTAGAGGAGAGGGAATGGAAATTAACTGAACACAGATATGGTCCAAGAAATGCCTAGAAGTAGCCTGAATCTTAATTCTAATCCATATTCTGTGCTTTAAGCAACAAAGCAGCACAGAGGCATAATTTACCAGGGTCTGTGCCCTGGATAGCAGTGGTGGTAGGGGGTGGATCAGCAGCAGAAGCTGCAGTTCTTGTGTCCTTTTAAGTGGGTGTCTGGGGCTAATGCCCTGATCACCCACCCCTTGTTATGCTATTGGATTAGCATAGGTACCCTTCCATGACAATGTCCCCCATGCTTTGGAGAAGTGAATAGTCACACTGGCCTGCCCCTTCCTCCCTTTCTATATTATATACATACTGACATAGTTCTTGATGCAGAATAGCCAAGAGCAAGTAGCCTTCAAAGAAAAAAATGGTGGACCTGCCATTTTTTTCATGGGTTCTCTGCTCCTAAAATAGAGAATGTCTTATTACTTCTTTTTTATACCGTTAACTACTTCCTTTTAAAATCCATGTTTACCCTTTTGATATACTGCCTACCATAGTTCTTGCTTCATTTTACTGGCTTCAACTATGGTTAATAAACTGATGAGCCATGCCATTTAGCCACACAAAACATACTTCTTGCCTTTTGTTTCTCTTTTTGTTCAACTCGGTGCCTGCCTTCTGAGACACTGTTACAGTTTCCAGTAACAGCCATGCCAAATATTATGATAACAAGAGGCAATAAAAAATGCATTAAATTTGGCAAGTATACCCTGTGGAAATATGCACAGGGCAAAAAAAGACATGACCAATCAGTTTTTCACATGGATTGGAATCTGATTTATAAATCACGTTCTCTCTCTTTCTCCTTTATACCTACTTTTCTTGCAACAAAGCTGCATCAGCCAACAAGTCTAAGACAGAATTATGCTTGGAATAAAAAGGCCAACCATGAATCTCTTCCCTTTCAAAAGGTTTTGTTAGCTTAATGTCCTGTCCCTGTTTTATTAGAATGCTGTATCCTTACAATATAGTTTAACACTATTTTAAAGATTTTTGTTTATAGATTTTCCTAAGCCTTTTTACACACACACTCTCTCTCTCCCTCTGAAATATATTCCTGTTCATACCATGAAATACTAAGCATACAAATAATCTATGTGAAGAAAATATTCTTCCCTTCAAATGACAAGATTTTAATCATAAAGGATACATTTCAAGAGCACTTTATTAAACCTGATGGCTAACTAATTGAACCTTGAGCAACTAAGCAAACAACTGATAATTGAGCATTTAGAAAGGGATTGTTCCACTGAAAGAATCTGTGTATTACTATTTTTTTTTACAATTTTTAGATCTGCAGTTCCGCAAATGCAGTGTTGAATCAGACATCATTCTTTCTAAGTTTACACCCACATTACCTGAGATCATTTTAGCATGAAGAATGACACATTGCTTAGGATTCTCCTGGTAGCAAAGCCATGGAAACCCAACATATAAAAAAAACTAAAGCAGCCAGGTGGGTAGATGGACTTAAGAATTTGTTTTGTGGAATAGACTAGACGTCTCACAATTTGAATGGCCTCTACTTTCATGCTTGAGGCTCTTATACAAGTCATCAGGTCCACTGCTGTGGCATTCATTAACAAAGTGGACAACTGAGTAAATAAAAGTGCCCTTTGTAGAGAATGCCTTCTCCTGCTTTACAAAGAATTTCAAACAGGTCTTCCTCCCATGTTTCCTTGGCATACTGGATCCTGCCAGCAACTCTCCCATAGGTACAGCCATAATTCTTTTAAGGTATCTCCTCTATTGCCAAGAACTGGGGTAGTCCATTACCTGGTTATATTAACTGATTTGACATAATAGACTTAGTCACTATTATTCCTAATAAGACATATTAATGACATTAGAATTACTGTTATTCTTCATTTCTCCAAACAACACAGAATGTCTCTTGGGAAGTGAGATGGGATAAGGGTTTACGAATATATTATGTTGCTATTTACCACTCAAGACTGGTTTCATATTTGATTGCTTTCCATAACTGAAATGTGGTCTCATATGACTGTAGTCTTCTTCCACATTGAGTTTGGGTTATTCTGTAAGATTCTTTAAATTCAACTGTAGTGACAACTGAAAAGTAAAAGTGAACATAAACACTGAATGGATTTCTGTTCTCTTGCTGTCAAATAATAACTGTTTTCCTCATGTTCAGTGAACTCAAGTCACTAACTTGCTCAGGCTCTTGCATTCAAATCAGTGTCATTTTCTTTTATTTTTCTTTTTTTAGACCAGACATCTCCACAGGTTCTGCTGCCTTTCCCACTAAATACTGCAATTTGTATTTCTTCTGTTCCATTCATTTGGATTTCAGTAAGTCATCCCATTTGACTGTGGACTCTGACTCTCCTTTTTTAGGAATTTCTGGAAACAGTGATTGCATTTTATTGCCAAATTCTTTCATCTGTAAAAGAGATTCAAAAAAATTACAAATTAATTAACGGTTGTTAGAGAGGAAGCCAATCAAGGAAGACATGTATCAGAAACTTGCTCTGACTGTTTGAGGTGAGGAAGAGGGGGTGAGGGGAGAAGAAAGAACCTGAAAGAAATTATAACCTAGGCATTTCTATCTATGAATATTATAATTCACAGTTAACCAGCCAAAAGCCAAACATGTCAGAGGACAATGCCCCTAGCTTCACCACTGAACAAGACTGGCTGGGTTGTTTTTCTTTGACTGTTTGCTTCCAAATGACTCCTACACTCTTACATACACACAACATGATTTTGAGAGGGGGGGGGGGGGGGGGGGGGGGGAGGGGCGGGGTGAAGGGGAAACAGGCATGACACAGCAATGTCCAAACTTTAAATGTACTGAATTTTCCCAATAAAGGAAAAATGTTACTTACTTTGGATTATGTCTCTCACATGATCTCATGCTATTTTATCTTAGAAAGTAGATATATTAGATGCAAATGGAAATCTGGTTTTGCCATTGTCTAAAGGGAATGTTTGAATAGTAACAGCAAAGAAAATGGGGCATGAAATTCCTGAATGTATAGAGAAGCAAGTTTCTCTGATGGTATCAGTGGTATCATATGTTGCATATCAATCATCAGTAATGCCTACCACCAAATCTGGCTTCTTTACTATTCATTCCATCCAGGAAGAGCACAAACCAACTGCAGGTGCTTCCTCAGCCTGACGAAGGATATTTGTACCTGAAAGCTTGCAAAGAAGATTTTTTCCAACTAACTGAGTTGGTCTAATAAAAGATATCAGATTTACCAAAAGAACCCTGTCTACCACCAAATCTGCATTTGTTGTTCCAGTGTATGACTAGGATGCGGAACTCCTCTCTGTATATCATAGTTTATATTTGATTAGTACCTTACATCTGAAAGATTTTACATACATCATTACTGAAATACAGCTGAATTTGGGGTGAAAGTGATCCAGTGCAAAAAACACTGTAGATAGTATGGGGACAAAGAGAAAGTGTCAGCTAACTCCTACTATTTATGACATGCTGGAGGATCTATTACATACACATAGAGAAGATGGTCCGTATACTCAAGGATGAGAAACTACATGCAAACATCAATATTTTTATGGAAGAAAACTGAGTCAGTTCCAGGGAGCCTAGGTGTTTCAGTTGCAATCCTTGGCCTACAGAGTCATCCCCTCTAACATAAAAGTGTCTGCATCTCATGTGTTAAATTCCAAATATCTCTGGCTATTTTCTGTGAAAGAAATGCTGAAAGAAAACCAACAGTTCTTTATGTGAATTGCTGTTCTTCTTTATTGCTGGAATGCAGCAATCCAAATTACAGTGCATACCACAAATGAGCAATGAATTAATTTTTATGAAATGACAATCTTCAGAGAGGCAATACTTGAACAGGATGCAAGAAAGTGTCTTAGAATCCAAACCGAGAAAAACAAATTTCCTATACACTGCTGCTCAAGTAAGAAGAAACCTCAGAGTTACATTAACCTCCTCAAGAAGCGTCTGAAAGCAGACTTCACTCTCCACCCCATTTCTGATGGCTCTTACTCTATTTCAAACGGCCAGACCTTATAATAACAGGTAACAATCGTTTATTAATTCTTCCGTTATGTTTTTAAGTCTGCGTATCTTTAATATTTCTTTAAAAATATTTTGCTACCTATTTAAAGCTTCAAAAGTTTTCATGTTTCCTAAGCTGATACCTCTCAGGAACACAGTATGCAATTGTCAGAGCTGAAATAAGGGACACCTCAAATTACATTAAACAACTGATGACCCCTACACACAAGCTCTTGTACTAAGAAAGCCTATAAAAGCTTTGTGGCTCAGCTGTCCTCCTATTTCTATAATTAAATCACCTCAGTATACAAACTGCCGTATATTATATGCTTTACATTTACAGCAAATCATTATTTCCTAGCCAGTCAATCAACCCCTGCTAATTTCTAATAATGAAACACTTGCTCTAAGTGGCAGGGGGGTATTTGAAAATAGATAATGAATCAGATTCTCAATGTGTATAAACTATGGTAGCTCTTCTGCTCTTAACTGAAATACAACGTTTTAGACTAGCGGAGGATGTGACCCAATATGTCTCAACTGCACCTCTACATGCAGATTTCATTTTACTTCTTTTATTGTCAAGTTTTTAAATACAATCATAAGCTTTCCCCCCAATTACCACATGGATGACGCACAAAAATTTGCAGAAAAACTGAAGCAATTGTAGGAAAGTTCCAGAAAGGAGAAAAAACATCCAATAAAACTTACTGCTTCCCCAATCATAAAAGTTAATTCATTACAACTAAAATGCCAAATCTCTACCACCATAATGTACCATAAAATCTTTTCTGGGCTAAAAAAATACTAAGGGTCTACTTGACAAAAAGTTACTGATCCAAAAAATACTAAATTTCTCATTGTAGCAGTGGTTTTAAGAATCCTCCAATCCTTTATCTCCTCCCATAATGCATATTTATCTTTGGTGGTAAAAGGGGTCATTTTCTGAAAAAGCAATTCTTTCTTTCCTGCTCATAAAAGTTGGAATCTAGGATGTCTTGCTTTTGCCTTTAAAGATCCTTCACAAATCTTCTCAGAGTATAGATATTCGGATTTAGATATTCATTGTGTCACTTTGCTAGGGATGCTAGACCTGGTGTCTCATTTGTCTTTTTTTCACTCTGGCATCTGTGCGCGTATCAGTGCCTGTGTACATAATGCTCTCCTCTTCCAACTTCACAACTTTTCTAACCTAACTGCTTCTCAATGGCTCTCTATAACTTACTTTCTCCATGGTGCCCAGCTATGTGGGTGATGACGATGAATTATAGCTTCATGTTAATCTTTCTTGTGGGCTTACTAATGCATCCTCTCTTATCCATATCATCTCTACCTTGCCAGCCCTTTGAGGGAGAAATTATTTACTGCACTCTGACTGGTACAGCCAGCATTTTGCTGGCCACTAAATAGTATTAATGTTTATACAGCATCTCTAAAACAAATCTCTAAATGAATCTTATTTAACAAATCTAATCTTAGGTCTTCTAATTAGGGACCATAAACCCAATTCTCTGGATTGGTTGTTCTGCTTGGCACAGGAAGTAATTTAGCCCCTACCACCCCAATTCATTAAAAGCATCCTCAGGGTAGCTCTAATTTGCATGATTGCCAAGAGACCTATAGGACTATTTTGACTTCTGTGATGCTGCTATCCAATGCCCATGACCCGTTTTGGTCGGCTGTAACTCCAAAGTCTGGACAGCATACAGACAGCTGTACAGTACCAATGGAGTCCCCCCATGCTGGCATTTTAGAGTAGGCATTTCAGGGGACTGGCTAGTCCAACATTAGTCCTTCATTATTCTTTAAGGTAACTGCCTCACTTCTGAATAGCAGGGGGAAAAACTAATAGCAGCAAACATGAATTTACATTTCATCCCTATTCTTTTTTAGAAACTCTACCATTCATGTAGAACCTCACAGAACAAATCCTTTCTTACTAATACACGACACAAGTCTTTTTCCTTCATATTCTCACTATACCTATCAATGGTCTAAAACAAAAATATGAACATTAGTTTAATCATAAAAAACTAATGTGTGATGTACTGAGTAGTGCAATCTTTGCAATAATTCATTGAAGTAGCCAGCAACAATAGGGCATTTGGTTCAACTACAATAATGTCCTAATAAACAGTGTACTAAAGCAAATACCAAAAGTAGAATATACTTCTCTATCTCCAGTATCATGGGCTCCTCTCTAAAGTACTGTTTCTAAACCTAACAACATGAACAATTTGTAACACATTCCTTAACTTAATGTCATATCCCAACATCTGAATTCCTAGAGGAAGCTCTCTGAAGTAAAGCTTTTCACTCAGTTGATTTTTTTTAAACATAAGATGCTGCAAAACCTGATGCTGTTTTTTGCTGCCAAATAAATTACAGTAACTATTCCACCTCTGACTGTCAGGATTCTTTCTAAAGTGGTATCATCTACCTTACCGCATTAAATAATCTCTAATAGCTACAGATCACTGCTATTTTCTTATCTTAACCTAATGATCCTGCCTCAGGTGGCAAAATAGGGAGACCTAAAAGCATCCTCCATTTAATAATGTCTTCTAAATGTACATCGTTGACAGAATGTCACACAAAAATTGGGATAGTGCTATTACAGAGAGCACTTATGTGTCCGTTCACATTAAAATGAATAGAAGAGGGGGTAAAAGTCTATTTGAATCCTAGAATGAAAGTTTTTCAAAGGAATGGTCTCTTTAGTGTTTGACATTCCTAATAGGCCAACCCAGATTCTGGGAATTATTAGATTTCTATTTTAGTACTAGTACAAGTAAGAACTGCTTACATTAGCTTTCATGAGAAATGAGGTTACATACTCTGAACTGGGGTACTAACTGGCAGTAGAATACAATAATAATACACCTTATATTCTAATCAATCTTCCTGCGTTTCATAAGGCATGGAGATGAAAGAGGCTGCCCTGGATTTGTTAGGAGCATCACAGAAGTTTGTTCTTGCCACCCTTCCCTAAAACTTAGAATGATTGCTGTCACTGCAGTGAGCAAATGGAGACCTTGGTAGGCACCCAGAAATAGAAGTTATTATTTGCAGAAAATGGCAAGTATCCTGCCCCTCTTTAAGAGCCGAACAGATGGTCTACTAGCTCAAGGTAATTTTCTGATATTCTAGGTACAGTCATTGTTGGTCATTTTATTCCAATCTACAGTGTGACCCCCTACAATAAGCATAGAAAAAATATGTTCCTTTTCAAACCTTTGTATCTGACGTTGGATTGGCAAAAGTATTATGAATATTCAATGGTTATTCAAAATTACAAGTCTAAGGAAATAGCACACAAAGGTCAGACAAGGCAATACATTACACGTTCTTAATTATTCTTCCTTGTACTGTCATAGGAGTGTTTATTAACCTGTTTCCGGCTCATGCATTCCCCGATTACACAAATAAAAGGAGAAGTAGAGAGTATTCCAACATTTGGGAGAGGTGCAAGCTCTGATGTTCACCACCTATCTGGCAAAGACTTACATTCATGCTTAACTTTAAACACTAATGAACAGTCTTAATTGCAATTAATGGGACTACTCACAGTAGAGTTAAGCACTGAAGTAAGCTTTTGCAGAATCATAGCCATAATTTGTATATAATCTCTTCCCTGTGTTTTATATTGTTTCCACATTATATTTCTTTAAAAACTTAACACTGAAGAAAGAGGGAAAATAACTTTATCTTTTGGAAAGGGAATGAGAAACCTGTAATGGCTTAGAAAAAGGGCTACCCATCTCCTCGAACTCCCTGCATTTTGTATTTCAAACTGCTGGTGCACTGTAGGGGAGCTGACTGCTCACATGGTCTAATCTCTTCTCTTTGCAGCATCCGCACTGTATTAATATACATACGAGAACTTTGTATATATACTTTCCTAATGTTACCTTTGCTTGTAAATAGTTGTGGTATCTGCTCACAGAATGTGATGCATTCACAAATGGGGAGGAGGGCAGCACAAATCTGAAAGGGAAAAGGGATGATCCACGCCACAAAATGTCTGCCTAGCAGGAATATTATTTAACTCCTTGTATTGTCATTAGTAGGTATTAGCTTGTAAGGCTGCTTTTATACATATATAGTGACAGGAAGAAGAGGTTTCTATTAACAGATAAGATTAGAGAATATGAAGTAATACTGATTTAGGTTTATACCCAAAGATTATTTGGAAGTTTATTTTGAATTGAAAAAATAAAGAGAGAATAATTCTGATCCATGCCAAAAAAGATCTTTTCTTTCTTAAACCTAAAAAAATCAATCTTGGGTTATAAAATTAGTTTTTTCTCAGGCTTGGATAAATAAAAGAAAAATTCACCTAAAAATCTAGAACATTTTATTTTATTCTTTCCAAAACAGAGTGAATGGAACTTAAATCTCAACGTATATATTATTCCTTGAAACAAACGATACATGCAAGTGAAAAATGCCCAATTCTACTTCCAGTGAAGTTTATCGTAAAACTTCAATTGATTTCAGTGGTGTTAGATTAGGTTGTAAAGGAAAGCTTTATGGCTTACAGCTTGCTTGCTGAGAGATAAGGCTAGTATTAGGGTGACTATATATCCCAATTTTGTCAGGACAGTTTTTGTTTAAACATCTCTCTCAGGCATGCCATCTCTTTGGTCAAATGAATGTTTTTGTCCCATTTTCAAAAACCTCTGCAAACTTCTTAGGGCACACTGAACCACTTCAAAAACAGAATGATTCAATACAGGTTTCCTTCAATTTATGTTGTACATGCGTTCCCGGAGAACGGCGCATAAATTAAATTTGCATAAAGTGAACCCACTTTACAATGTAACATATAGGAATGAGGGAGGGAGTGAGGCTGGGACTAGGGAAGGGGCAGGGAGAGGGATACTGCTCCCGGGGCTGCACAAGGCAGTAAAGCAGAGGGAACAGAGCAGCACTCACCCGAGCCCCAGCTGCAGCAGCCCCGGGAGTGGCCGGCACCAGCTGCCTGCACCAAGGCACAGCGCAGCCCAGGAACATAGGTGAATGCGGACAGGCGGAGCATGGTGCAGCCCAGTGGCTGCAGGCAGCTGGCATTGGCCGCTCCCGGGGCTGCTGCAGCCGGAACTGGGGTGTGTGGGGCCTTGGCCCTTTCCCCTGCTTGGGCGGGGGGATGAGGGTGGGGAGGGGGGTAGTCTATGCTGATCGCATAAGAGCGAATTTGCCTTGCATATAACAAATTATGGGTCTGAATAGGCTCATTGCATAAAAGCGAATTCGCATATAAAGAACCCACATAAATCGAGGGAAACGTGTATAGTTCATGCATGCAGCCCCACTCCCCAGTAGTGTTTCAGAATGCAGGGACTAAATGCAGCACTGTTTTTTCACAAATGGGGCTCAGTTTTATACCTGGCCGTCTTCAGAAGGCATCAAAATGCTGAATGCCAAAATTTGAAAATTAGGCTCATAGCATATTAGTGACTCTTACCAAATGATAACTGATTATTTTTAATACTAATTACTTTGTTTAAAAAATAAAATAACCAAAATATGTAAGTATATTAAACACAGACCCAGAACCTCACCGTATGACACACATGTATGTATGTCCTTTGAGTGCTGAAATGTGGGTCTCTGTTAAAGTGAAAAATGTGCAAACATACATACAGCCAGACAGCTCTCAAAAAGCTTGATCTCACTGACATGTACATTGTCATTAAAGAACGACACATAATCTCTATGTGAAATTCACTTCTCTGCAGACAGCCAATATAAGGCCTATGGTGCCAATGAAGTTCATCTTGGGTACACATAAGCCCAAAGCAGGCTCTTTGCACTTTGATGAATTCCACCCAGTAAGTCCATGTAAGCCATGTACCACAGGTAAAGATTTGCCCCTCTTAGCTGAACAAAGCATTTTGGGAATCTCTGACCAAACAAGTGCATGTACTTTTCACAGGACAGCAGGATCCCATGAACTAAAGGATCCCATGAACTAAAGTTTTGCACATGTAATAGTTTGTATCCTGCAAACAAACTTTGGTCAAAATTCTGAACATGTATGTGTATGTGATTGGGGAGGCAGGCTCAGCCTTTCAAACCCACATACTAGCCAAGCAACTGGCCCAAACATGAACATGAAGCTGGTTTACAGAGACTACTTTAGACAAGCAGCTAGATGTTATTTTATACTGTCTGTTTTATATTTAGTCTGTTGGTAACACAGCTAGAAATCTCTTCTAAGGACATTAGAGCAATAAAGATTCCTTACGAGAATTTTAATTTCAATCTGTTATCGTAACACCACTCTGCTTGACATGCTCCCTTTTGCTTACAGTTGCTGCTGCTGGCAGTAGCAGATGTAACAGCTCCAACAAAAGTCGATGGTAATACAATTTAGACCTAATTCCTTGAGCAAAGATTCTGTTTTGTTATAAGAAACATTAATAGTGAAAGTTTATGGCCATTCTTCTACTTCTTGGGAGCAGAACTAGCAGAATACAAAAGGGGCAAATCCTCCCAACACCCATTCTAACCGCATCTCTTAAGTACTGCAGTAAAATCACATGTATGAAAAAGAAAGGTGAATGGCTAGCTTGATCAATAATACTACTTAATTTTATACAGTCCTAAAATCACATTATAAAAGACAATATCATAAACATGAAACAAATTGCTTTATGTTAAGAAAACTGGTGCAGAAAAAAGTGAAATAAAATTAATTGGTATTTTTGATAATGAAATGGGAAATAAAAAGTCCAATCATGTATATGTTTGCATAATGAAGCATAAATGTGATCAGAGGAGAGGAAATGTTTTAAGGATTCATAAAAACACCTCAAAATAAAAAAGGGTAAAGTAGATGTCATGATTCTGGGTAATTTACTGCTTTACAAACATCAATTGTTTATTTATCAACTACCATCAAAATTCTTAAGGCATGGTTGTATCTCATTCAGTTCTATAAATCTTAATGCCATTTATGAGTGCCCAAGGAATGAAAGAGAGCTTTTTGTAGACCATGTCTCTAAGCATTATTTTCTTCCTGAGGTTCATCCATATTTAATACTACTACTACTCTGCACTTAGGCTTTTCACTGAGGTCTTCTAAAATTAAATCAAACACCTGCACCATAAGGCAGGAACATTTTATTGCTGTCTTACAGATGGTTAAATGGAGATAGTGAGGTAGCCACATGGCAAGCCTATGAAAGTGCCCTCACTAACAAACCACAACATGTATGCAATCTCTCTTTTAATTATTTTAAGTGTATGTACGTAGCTGTGCACTTTTAACATTTTAAAGGTTAAGATAAATGAAAAAAATCGGATAATTTACTAGCTACATTAGCCATGAATTACCATGTGATTTCTCCCTAGCATTTTCTTTGCTTTTCATGGAACAGATGTGTAAGCAACAGAAAAACAGTGCCACAAACCTCCTTAATGAATCATCATTATCTTTTTCCTATGGGAAAAAAATATGCATTCATTTCTGGGGAGATAAAAACTGATTTATTGAGGGCACTAGGAGCAAAAAGAGCTTTTATGATTCCGTTTATCTTGCCTGTTAGTTGTTGCATGTTTCAGCTCTACAAGTGCTGGGGGCATTGTTTTGCTTTTAAAGGAAGGCTTGTAATCAGCTGGTGGTAGAAATTAGGCATTCAAAGGTATGTTTTGATAGTTGCCAAATGTTATAACTGTACCTTTAATTAAAAACAAAAATACATTGCCCATTACCTCGGATTTAAAATGAGTTATTACAACTCAGCTGTAACTGCTGGAAAACTGCTAAACTATTACATATGTTTATCAAGAATTTTGTGCTGTTGGCATACAATAGCTATTATAATTCACAAGGAAATGGGAATTAAAGCTAGTACTCAAGTTGTCGTCATCACATTTGCTTAAAATAACTGATCTGTGACGGTGCCTGAAATTAACTTAAAGTTTCAATGTTTTTCACTCTGTATGTTGGAACAAAGCAGAGAGACTTTTCATGACACAGCTCTCTTTTCATGAAATAACGTTTGCTAGAACATAATTATGCTATTCAGTTGTCACCAGAGGAATATTTCTGATAAGTATTTATATTGAATACTGTACATGGGCAGTCTGCCACACAGGAATCAGTCTTTGCAATTTCTCTGTAGGCTGAGAAGAATAAAACAAGGAACGATTGATTTTGGGATGATCTCTTCATAACGAGAGGAAATGAATTACTCAGCAACTTTGGGTTCAGATCAAGTTTGATGGTACTAGCACCTAAACTTAGGCATTAGAACACCTAAAACTTAGGCATTTTGTACAAGGAGGGTGATTCCAAATTCAGGTTTGGGTGCTTAGGATCCATCTATAGCCTATCGCAAGGGTTGTCAACTGGGGTTACGCGGAAAGGGGTACGTGCGGACAGGTGGGGATGGAAGCACTGCCACCCACCACCCCACGCCGCCGCCTCCCAGGAGCAGTGCTGGCAGTGAGGAGGGCAGAGGCTCCCCTCTGGGGGCGGCCGGACACGGGTGGGGGGGCGAGTTTGCATGCGGCAGTGGCTGCCGCCATCTACCAGCCTGTGCCACCGTGTGCAAGCCCCTCCCTCTTCTTCATCCGGCTGCTGCCACCCCTGCCTCCCACTCTGCCAGAAGTGTACCCAGAAGGGGTACACTCCTTAAAAAAGGTTGAAAACCCCTGGCCTATATGACAAGGGTCGGCAATTATTTCAGCTGGAGGGCCGCTTAATGAGTTTTGGTGACATGTCGAGGGCCACAGGAATAGCTTTGCCCTTTGACAGCCCTGCCCCACCCCCTGGTTGCCATCTTGTGACCGGGAGTCCTGCCCCCTAACCCCTAATCTTTGCCACCAGATGACTCTCCCCTTGCCCAGGAAGGACTCCTTTTGGGAGTCCTTTTGGAACAAACCACACACTGCCCCAGGCAGGAGTAAGAGGGACTCAGCCCCATGCAGAGCACAGCAGAGGCAGCCACTGGTGGGGCCGGATCCAATTAATTGGTGGGTGTCTGCCTGCAGCCTAGATCCAATCAGTTAGCAGATTTGGCCCACAGGCCATATTTTGCCCACCCCTACTATAGGAGGACTCCAACCAGATAAGGTTTCGCACCTTATGCAGACAATAAGACAATTAAATGATGCTAATGATGATCAGTGGGCACGTCTACACGAGACTCTTACTGCGCAGTAGCCAAAAAATACTGCACAGTAGTATGTCACAGCATGGACAGTGCTAATGCATTACTGAGCAGTATTGTTAGGTTATTGTGCAGTAGCATCAACTAAAAGATGCTTAATGGCACTACTGCACAATAATTATGGTTACTGTGCATTTATTTAGTACTTGCTTATACAAGTAGTAAATAAATGAACAGTAATTACCGCGCAGTAGTGTCTCATCTAGACATGTCCAGTGACTACAGAATAATATGCGCAGGGAATTCAAAAAGAAAAGTTAACGCTTAGCTGTTCTTTTAGTACAGAAAATGCATAGGGGTGTGCGAAGCAAGCCCTATTCGATTTGGATTCAGATTTGGCCCAAATCAGGGACAGTGATTTGATTTGTTGATTTGGATCACTGTCCCTGATTCAATTCAGCCAAATCTGAAGATTTGATGCTGATTCAGAGAATCAGCAATTCAGACATAGACACAGCTTTGAAAGTTTTTTCTACATACTTCGAGGTACTAGCACAGTTCATGAACGCTGTGGTGCTGGGGTGCATGGAGCATCCCACAGAAGAGCAAGGGGGGTGGGGGGCGCCCTCCACGTGCTCAGCAGCGAATCCAGTCCACTTCCAGGTCCACCGGGGAGCCTCCCCCACACCCTGGCTCAGTGATCAGCTGCAGGGGGACCCCGAGTAACCCCCACACCCAGGAGGCACCAGTCACTGAGCTGGGGGAGGTGGGGGGAGCGCACTCCCTGGCAGACCCAGAAGTGGACCAGAACTGCTTCTGGTCCACTTCTGGGTCTGCTGCCAAGTGTGCTAGGGAGCCCCCTCCACTCCTGTGGGACACTCCATGAGCCCCAGCATCACAGCATTCATGAGCCGCCTGCTACCTAGATGTAGAAAAAACATTTAAAGCTGTGTCTATGTCCGAATTGCCAAATCTTTCCGAATGTCTCCGAATCAATTCAGAGGGTTCCAATTTGATTCAGTGAGATTAAAGCGTCCTCTGATTCAATTTGGATTCAAAGATTTGACCACCAAATCTGGTCAAATCTCTGTCGAACTGAATCAGGGAATGAAGCTTCACACAGCCCTGAAAATGCAGACTACTCTTTATTAATGAAAAATGGAACTTAAAAAGCATCCTATCCAAATTGTCTCTTGACCCAATAACCTTTTAAATATGACACCCTAAAATTATTGGAACTTAGAAGAACTTGATGGGTGCTGTCACTCTTCCCTGCAAAACACCCTGGGCATTACTTGGTCCATCATCCACTTAATCGGTTTTAGGGGATACCCACTTTGCCATGGGAAACGGATATAACCACTGTATCTTGGTGTCAAACTCTGGCACAAAAAGCTGCATACTTTAAAGTCAAAGGAAATTAACTCTAACAATAAAGCTGTTTAGAAATGCTATCACAGCCTTATTGTCCAAGACTGTAAAACCATTAGGACCAAATAAAAAAACTAAAGTAACCTCACTGAATTGGATGCAGATATCATGACCCCAGTGTCAGAAACAGAGGACACCAACTTACATTCTCCAGTTGCTTCTACAGTTGACAATTTGTGCTGGTGTATACCATTTGTTATTGAAAGGTTAAGGGCATAAAAGTGACAGTAGACACTATCCTGATTTGTTTTTAAGCCAAAGAAGAAACACTGCCACAAAGACTGAGAAATACTTTGCTGCTGCTTCTGAAACAGGTTCAGATTGATTAGAACCAATTCCCTGGAAAGGTAAAATAAAAGCAGTTGTACTAGCTTTTCCTATCATTTCAACTCTTGACTTTCTGTAAATGAGAAATGGGTATCCCATTCTGTAAATGGGTTCAATGCTCCTAAGTCTGACTGTAAGATATTTCTTTACCATTTGCAAAATTCAGTGTAATTGGCAATCTATATTGGAAGAACACAGTGCCAAATGTGAACATCTTGGTTCATTGTTAGAGAGAGATGCGAGGAATACAGACTATTTGTCTGGTCTAAAACTAATGCTAGTGCTCCACACTGTTCCCACAGCTCTGGCTTTTCCAATAATTCACTACAAAACACAAAGGAAAACATGAGTCAGTGAATATAAAACGCAAAGCTAAAATGTTTGTGAAATGTTACCCAAAACATGATCATTTTCTCTCCTGCCACCAGATGTAGCTGTGGTGCAAATACAGACAAACATTTCCTAAGGTTCCCTCCAGTCCTGTCATTGGGTGGCAGAGCTGGTAGACTGCTGTTCTTGGCAGAAGTACTCTTGCTCTTATCACATCTCTCGTTGAAGGTTTTGTTTTGCAAAGATATAAATAAAATCTTCCTCTCTGATAATTAAATAACATAATCCAGCTCTGTTAAATATGCCCTGCCTTCATAACAGTAAATTATAGATCACGAACACTCCATCATTTCCACCTTTAATTGTCCCAATTTAGTCACAATGGTTCAAGTTTTAATGCTTTATGAAGACTAAAACCTCAGTGTTACAACCTTCAGTTGACTTGTTTCCTTCATCCACCTTTTCTAGAACCTTAAATAACTAATTTAAAACTATTTTATCTTATGTTTTTAATTTTATATTTCCACGCAAGTGGTGAACAAGTGGCATCAGATGCTCACCACATCCCTTCACATAGTTTTACAAGTGAGGATTTAGAATAGCTTTTATGGCAGGCCATTTTGCTATCAGAGCTGAAACTATGCAATAAGTATCCATAAATCTTAATGTTTGTGTGTCATCCCCACTTACAAACCTAATCCTTTTAAACCGAAGCACCGTTAAAATGACCAGGGGTCAAAGCACAGAAAGCAAACAGCACTCTCTAGCTCAGTGGTTCCCAACCTTTTTTATACTGCAGACCAGCAGGAGTGGGATGGGGCGCATGGAGCTGGCTGCCTCCCTCCGAGGGCTGCCCCACTGTCCAGCTTTAACCCTGCACGTGATTGCCAGCAGCAGAAGCGGCTTGCCCGGGCAGACAGACGAGGGTTCAAGTTGGCACAACCCGGAAGCCAACTGTTCACGGCCCAGTACCAGTGGTTGGGAACCTCTGCTTTAGCTCACTGCAGTTCTTATCTCTCTCTCCTTTCCCTCTCCTTCAAGGTCTGACAAGCAGCTGCTCTTCTGCATGTGGCAGTCACAGCTTCAGGAAGTTCTGTAGGTCAGCCAAAAAACACTGCAGCTGCTTGACAGCATGCTAGCAAGACAGATGCTCAAGGTTTTGCAGCTGTCCTACTTTCTTCAGTGTGGTTGCTCCTCATCCATCCACAAATCTGGCTGCTTTCTCCTCCCCAATCCCTTGTATACTACTCCCCTAGACTGCACTGGGAACCATATGGATAGGGAGAATTCCCCTTTCCTTAATTCAGAACTTCTGTGCAAGCTCTCAGTGAAAGTCCAACATCTCCTCTGTTACACCTTAGTTTCAGCAAAGGGATTTATGATCACAAAGCCTAACTCCTGTATGGTGGCCTGTTTGTGTCAATGGGACACTACTTATGAAAGGGTTTGTGTTGGCAGATCCCTTGCAGGTTAAGGAATTTACACAGCTCCCTTATCTGGCAATTGAAATAAGTGTGGTGACCAGAGTTAGCATCCTATGATACTAATGCATTAAAATCAGGTATCTCTGTTATCAGTCAGAGTTACCACATTTTCTTAAAGAACTAAAAATACTGCAGAGTGGGAAGAAGATGGTAGCAGGGCCAGCTTAGTGATCTGCAGGTCTCTAAGCTTAAGGCAGGAGGGTAAAAAAAAAAAAATTAGAGCAGCATGTTTGTTCTCCCTTCTGTTCAGCTGCCAAAGGAGAGATCTGGCTGGTCTGTTAGCTGCAAATTCAGCCCACACTTGCTGGCACTGAGAGAATCAATGTTTTTTCTTTTTTTTGGAAGATTAGCAAAGGATAGTAATTGCTCTTTCAGAAAATAAAAGCTTCTCTGAATTCATAGGTTCAGGTCAAAAGAGTCAACTTGCAGCCAAGTTTGAAACCCCCTATTTAAATGCCTGCATTAGTAGTCTGAGTTTTCAGAACTGCTGATCACCCACAAATATCACTGAAGCCAATGAAAGCTGCAGGTACTTAGCATATTAAAGTTGAGTACCTAAATAAAATATCCTAAGTATGTTTATAGGAGACTAACTGTAGCCAGCCAGATATGAAATGTTGGCCTTCTTTTTCAGCTTTAATAGTTTAATACGCAAAATTCAAGCATAAAAGTACCTTCCCCTAGACAGGTTGTCTACCAATTAAATTTGATTAATTTGTCTGATGCCTCATTCCACAATAAAATACACTAAACAGGGTAACATTTTAACAGACCATTTTGTAGTGTCTGTATCTCTACTCGCATAGTAACAATGTTTTTTTCAAAATTAACTTGTTCTCCTGAAACAACTATGTCTAAGAGCAGATCCTGGTCAAAAAGACTGTGTCTAAGAGCACAGGCAAAACCAGAGCTAACAAAGTGCTAGCAAATAAAGTTAAATAAATAAATGTGACAGTCTCCAGTCATAGCTCCCAAGGGTCCAGAGAGTTGCTTTCTAAACCTCAGAAGATGCTTTTTGATAGTCAACACCTGCATCTATGTATTATGTTGAAGGCACAGCCAAAAATGCCAGGAGCAATCCAAAAAATCAAAGATGACTTGCCTCAGAAATACTTTCTGTATTCAGAAGAAACGCCTTGTTTTAGTTGCAACATTTTTCATCTCCAGCATGCTTGTGGTTTTGCACCTCAGATATTTTAAACATTCATATTGAGTTCACTAGGTGAGATCAGAAGAGGGGAAAAAACCCATGATAGCAATTGGTATTTTTAACTACCAATATTTGATTAGGCAAGCATCAATCATAATCATAACTGGGATCTACTAATTTCTCTAAGGTTTGAAAGTTAAAAACCTAATATAAACAATCTAAACAAAGCAAAATACACATCAGTGGGAAGCAATCACTTCAAACCACAGCATCAAAGAGGGGTCTGCTTCATTCAACATCTGAGGTCTATTCAGTATTGCCAACTCTTATGACTTTTGGCGTTGCTCTTAAAATCTACGCTGCAGGAATGTGAAAAACTTACCTCTTTCTTTTATGTATCTATCTATCAATATAGATATAGATGAAAGAAAGAGCTCATTTTTTTAACATTCCCAAAGCGTAGACTTTAAGAACAATGCCAAAAATCATGAGAGTTGGCAACACTGCTAATTGCTCACAGTGTAACCTGCACCTCTGTGCAATAGAACAATTATTTCTAAATGTCTCAGGTGAGAGCCTCTTAAAGGCAGATGCCATTCACAACTTATTTTTCTCAGCCAAACATAACAACAGTTAATGGAAAGCAATTTCAAATACAGATAAAAAGATGACTAATGAGAAATATTCAGTTAATCTCTGAGGGACACTGTGCTGTTGTGTGGACCTGAGGCATCAATGCCATTGTTGCCAGGAGGCGGTAAGTGCCTCAGTTCTGTCACTGTCATGTGTTGGGGCTCAGCCAACTCAACATGTTGTGCTTGTTGTTTGTCTGAGACCTTCCTAAGCAAAACAGCCCCACAGGGAGACAACCAGGCAACCACAAAATACAAACTAAGGGGATAGACTAACAACCGGATCAATACCAAAGGGTACCAATACAAGCTGTTAGGATGCAACAGTCAGGTCTGCATGATTCTACTTTATTCAGGGTAAAAGTTAAGGTAATTTAGCTAACATGCACCACTCTGGGACCATGCAGACTTAACAGTTAGATTATAACAGCTACAGCATGCTCCTAAGAAGAAACCTCTCTCCCTTCAAAGATACTTAAATGTACGTATAACCCCCACTCCAGCTATATTACTGAGCTGGGCCAAATCTGACTGTTCATCCAAAAGTAGTTTGATTGAATAGCAGCAACCTAGTGCTTGATACAGCCGACATCCACATGAATGGAGTGCTGGGTCTCAGTGTGCAGACAATGTAGATGGGTGTCCCCATCTTTTTCTCCCCATTGTATTCCAAACACTGCCTGAAAGAGACTGCTTGAATTCAGGCATTTGCATCTTTCTTCTATGTTGTAATGGAGGGCTTTGCTTGTTTCTGCTTGCTCCCACAGGGAATCAAGCTGCTGAAGTGAAAAGAAAGGGAGAGTGAACACCGTAAGTTGGACCCAGGTGTTTGGATAGGAAAAAGTCAAAGCCATAGCCCAAGGAATTACTAGCAGAGGTAATATGAGGCAATTCAGAGTGAGGACCAAGGATGGAGTGGAGATATTGAGACTGATTAACAAGGGTAGGATGGACTGGGGGGTTTTTTTCCCCTTAATTCTAGAAGGTGAGAGGGAAACTCCTGGCCATGGAGATTTATGTAGTTTGTCAGAGAAGTCAAGGACATTCTCTGTCCATTAGCATTTCAACAAGGGAAGCAGACATTTCTGCCAAATCTGCAGACACAGGGGACTCACAGGTCATGGTCCATTAGCAAGGACAAACTGAAATGCCTGTGTGATCTTCACTGCTGACACTTAACACAATGCGACATATCTACACCATGTTGGGCTATGCTAGGGAGCACTGGTGTGAAAGAAAACACATCTTGCCACTTGCTCCTACTCTGCATGTGCCAAGCACCAAAAAAATGTAAGGCAGCTACTGAGAGAGGTCACTGCTGCTGTAATAAGCCTGCCTAAGTCTGAAAGCAATGCTGGGCGTGTCAAAAAGGCAGCTATGC
>NW_005842033.1:894313-903893 GCF_000455745.1 Alligator sinensis | reverse complement strand
AGGATGAGTTTTCAGTGCTGCTCCCTAGCACAGTCCAATGTGTTACAGACATGCCACTGGAGTAGCAAGGTGTTTGTTTCCCCATCTTCTTGGCCCTTAATGAGCATACCAGAGGACTGCCCATCCTATGTAACACGAACCCTCCATCCCACTTTCTTTCTACAGAAACACACCAATAAGCAAGTTGCTTTTTTTTTTTTTTTAAATATCTTTGGGCTATTAAGACCAGGAAGTACTAATGCAAAAGTGAGATGCTTGGATGCTGCAAGTCTCAAAGGCACTGAAAACAGGCAGACTGACACTGAACACAAAAGTCAGACTTCACTGAAAGAGTTAAGCAGATGACAGTTTGGTATTCACTGTTCTCAGCACACAGAAAGTCTGTGGTTACCATTTTGGTCTGTGGGCTGCAATGGTAGCCCTTATGTGAAGGAACTGAGAGTGGTACCAAGAGTCCTTCCCCCAGAACACTCACACACAGTGCCTTCCCCAATAGCCTCTTTGTGGCTGGTATGAAGCACCCTTTGTGGTATACAGATGCATGCACCCTATCTGACTGCCTTCCCTTGCAAAGAGACCGGTGTACCAGGCTGAAGTTGGGTGGAGGATGAATTTCAACCCAAACATATAGTACTTTATAAAGCAATGATACTTGATACTCACGCTGTGGACTCCCAAAGCCTTCCAGATAGCAAAGCTGATCAATCCCACTCCACAACAGGCATACAAAGAACCCCACCCCAGGGCTCGCAAGGCCAGTGATGAACCACTCTCTGGTAGTGCAGCTGTGGCAGTAATACCCTGGAATGAAGAAAAAGTAGTGAAGATGAAGTAAGGAAAGGATTCTAAAAAAATCTAAGCAAGGAAAAATAATAGAGCTCTAAGTGTCTGTTTAGCAAACTGTACTAATGAGACATGGTAGTGCTTAACAACACCAGAGAGCTGAGCTAGAAGAGAGTGGAGCCTCCAATCCCCCACCCTAACCTTCTGAACCAGGACTTTGATGCCATGTGGCCCCAAAAATGCCACATGGGCAACAGTCCTGCATGAAGCTCTGCAGAGCAAGCAGCTTTTACAAAAGTTTCCCCTGCCCTGAAGAAAGGCCAAACTGCAGCAACAAAAATAGTTTCTAAGAGCAACCTCCCTACCCAAGAATGGATGGCGTTTTTGCAGCCTCAAGTGCCCTGATGTAAAATGTTTTCTGGGGATGAGTGATTGACTGACAGGTTGGGGGAGAAGGTGAGATGACTGAGTAAGAGTCAGTAAATGGGAGGTCTGAAAACATCTCCATAGTCCAAGATCCAATGACATCAGAGCATAACGATCCCCATGAATGACTCCTGGAATTTCTCTCTTCCAGCAGTTTATGTCTGCAGATCCACACTTCTGCTCCAAGCATACAATCAGAGAGATGCAGAGAAACATCAGGGACTCATAGATCCTTCAACCTCATATGGTGAATGTACCCCAGTGGGTGGGGGAGTCGCATAGAGGGAACTGGAGGAGGCATCACCTAGAAGAGTATTGGAAATGGCTTGGTTATGTTTTTTTATTGTCTTGGTTCCGGCCCTAGGGCACTGCTTGGAACTTACTTCTCTAGAGAATCCACAGAGTGGTAAAACAGAGAAAAGTAATCAGTCTCTGTGCTTGCCATTCTTGGTCAGAATAAGAAGATATTTTTATTCTGTTTATCCAGATTCCAAAGCATCAATTTACTAAAGATATACTGCAATATCATGGAATCATTCAGCTGGGAAAATCATCTCATGCCAAACACAACAGAGCCCCAGTCACAACTGGGTCTTTTGGGTGTCACCATAACATACCCTTCCTTGTCTTTTGTATTCAAATCACCCTTCGACAGTTCATTCTATGCATGTCCTTTCAAAGGGCCTGATAAAGTAAGCATTTACCCAAAAAAGCCTACGCCCTCTGATTCAGTTAGTTCAGTGGTGCCCAACCTTTTGACTCCACAGGCTGGATGAGCAGTGCCAGGTTGGTCTGTGTGCCATGCCAGCTGGGGCCCAATCTCACTGTGTAGGTGAAGGTTCTTTGGGTGAATCTGATAACTTTTATTAGACCAACTAAATAGTTGAAGAACAATTTTTAAGCAAGCTTTCAGGTTCAAAAACCCTTCGTCAGGCTAAGGAAGTTTCAGCAGTTGATGCGTGCTCTTCCTGAAACTTCCTTAGCCTGACGAAGGGTCTTTGAACCGGAAAGCTTGCTTAAAAATTGTTCTCCAGCTATTTAGTTGGTCTAATAAAAGACATCAGATTCACCCAAAGAACTTTGTCTGCCTATGTTCTTAGACCAACACAGCTACAACCTACACCCCAAGCACACATGTGCATTTTTAAAAATTGCTTCACAGTAAACGCAGAAAAATGCTGTCGGGGTTGCTAAAATTCTGGAAGTATAACATTAGATGACTATTTCTTAAAAGAATGAAATTGTTGTTTGTAGGTATCTAATAGTAGTTAGATGTGCACACACATACAAATACATCCATAAGCAAAAGAATTTGCTATATGAAATCTGAACAAAGACAATTCACTTACAAAAGAATATGAAGATCAGTAAAATGAAATGTATGATTAAAACTAAGTATTAGGACTGGCTTGATTTCTAAGCTTATTTAAAACATTTCTACCTCTGATATTTTTTTACAGGTGATATAACAAAGGAAAATTATTACATTTATAAATTTGTATGTTTTATATGATGCCCACAGAAGACATAGGGTAAGTTGTTTTCTTAAGTTTGTTAGCTATTTTTGTCTTCTTTACCCTATTTTTCTAAGAAGACAGTAAAAGGAAGTTTTAACCACAAACTTCAGAAATTTCTGGGTTTTGTTTGCTTGCAAAAATAAACACAGTAATTTGGAGAAAAGATCTCTTTAAGTACTGACAAACATTAAGTATCAAAATTTTTTCACTAAAAGGGATAAAATACCAGTTCTTTGGCTTTCCAAATCAGAGAAGAACTGATGTTAGTATTTTAAGCTAAGTAATAAACACAAAAAACCCTCTACAACTGAATCCCTGCATTATGCTCAGTCCTTTAGATCTTTTGTTATTAACCATAAACCTGTTAAAAAAATAAGTACAAGTACAAAACCCTAAATTTTCCCTTCTAGTCTCCTTTAAATGATTTCTGTAAAGATATTATTTCAGATTCCACTGTTCTCCTTACTTGACTGAACTTCTATTTGAACATATATAGAAAGCCCATCACTAGAGTGGTTAGGAAATGAAATATAATCAGAAACTCATCATTCAGCTTTGTATTTATCAAACTACATATTAAGTCAGGGGTGTCAAACTAGTTTGGCTCCCTGGTCAGATCTGAACCATGGGAATCCTCGCAGGCTGAATTTGGACCCACCTCCAGCATCAGGGCAAGAAACAGCATGGCAAGCAGTATCAGAGAGCCTTTGCTTGCTCCACTGTCACTGACATGCATCTCCAACAGGGGTTTTGTAAGCCAGATTTTGGCAACAGGCTGGTCCCTGAATTCTTGGCCCCTCTAGTAGTCCTGCTGTAGTCTCTCCACTAGGACAGATGACACTGCTGGATCCAGCCTGTGGGCTGCATGTGAGACACCCCTATATTAAAAAAAAATTAATCCCCAAAATTAATAATTTCCCCTATTTTTTCATTTGTAGGATTTAATTCTAAACATATTCACCTGATTGCAGTATATACACATAAAAGAAAATGTTCTTTAGTTTGTATACATGGTCTGAGTAGGATAAGCTATTAACAAAATGTTAGTCAGCAGAGACACAAAATGAGCCCTGTTGGCCCAGTTCTCACCTTGGAATTACAGGTGTTCAACTTCTAAAATCTAAGTGGCATTTAAGTGAAAATTAAGTGAATGTGTATGCATACATGTATAAGCACAGACACTTAAACTGTACTGATCATTGTTATTAAGCCTTAGTTTCTCTGTTCAATAGCAAATGACTATTCATAGCAATACTTTTGTTAGGTTTAAAATTCTATCATGATTTTTTTTCTCTGATACTGCTCTTGTCTCAATACACACAATGAAAGAATCTCTCTGTTTTGGAACATGAGGGTCAAAATCTGCCCACAACACCCAGTCTCTAAATTGAAGTCATTAATATTATTTGTGAAAACTTCTGCCAATAATGAATGCCATTTAAATGTTTGATTGCATCAGAAAAGAGATAATGAAAAATATTGATCAGGCTTTATTGACAGTATTTCAAGAGAGTTTGGTCCCAAGTTGCCTCTTCTGGGTATTAAGTATCCAGATAACTGTGCTGTTTACAGAAATCCTGTCATACAGTGTTCACAGCAGCTTTTTAGACCCATAAGAAACATGGTGAATGGAATGCTATAAAAAAATCACTTCTGGGAAAATACAACAGCATAGAAAAAACATCATCAATTAAATACAGTACCTAGGTATACTGTTTTTAGAGAAGGGGGCTTTAGGCACAAGTTCGTACTTGTCAGTGCATGACATTTTACCTTCACTGCAACCTCAACTTTAAAAAACAACTTACTGAATACAAAAACAAAAAACAACACTTCCTTTTTAAAAAAAAAAAAGCCACAATAATATGGAACAAAGTTAGATGATTTGGCTTGAAGATTGATTTGACATTTCAAATTCCTATTTTGGGGGGCAGGGGAAGAGGGAGAGTCCAAGGAAAAAGAAAGTAGAACTGAAATTACCTTTTACAGAAGTACTAATAACAAAAGCCTCCGCCCTGTCTCCATGCAAACAACTCCCTACTTTGCAAAGAAGCCACATTTCCTTCAAGGTGCTTGAAGTCATAATCAAATATTTAACCACTTTATTCAATGAGGTGCCAAAATTATACAGGCTTGATGAGAGTACAGATAAGCAGATGCTTAAGTGTTTGCATGAAGAGGACTTAAATCACAAGATGCTGCCATATACGTTTTCAACTCACATCTGATTTTATAAAATACATATAAAATAGTTTGTTAATTGGCAGTCTCTACTCCAAATGTTGCAAATCAGGATGAAGTTTATATTGGCTCTGAAGTAAACCTGGGTCCCAAACTGCAAATACATAAACCTGTACTTAACTTTACCAGCAAGTGTAGCTACGTTCATTCCAATTTCTGTTTCAATTCATGATAGTAAAGTTAAGCATCTATTTAACTGTCTACAGGATTGGGGCCTGGGATTGCACCTTCCTGTATTGCCTGTGTCTGCTGTTATTGTCATAAGAAGTATTTATGCATGCTAAATCTACCATGATTATATAAATATTCATAGCTAGTTCTACAATATACAAAATGTACAATATACAATTTGACATGAAATTAAATAAGCTGACCTACTCTTTGTTTTTTTTTGTTGACAAGTAGTTCACCACTCCCTTGTAGTTGGTTGTATCATTTTCAATCCTTACCTTCTGCCACTGAAAATTACTAAACTACCCTCACAGATAGATAGCATGACAAGCAGTAGCATTCCCTTTATATGGTCTCTAAGATTTTCAGTTTTTGGTAGACATTGATTTTTGAGGGCAAACTGCTAAAATTCAGCTGCAGAGCAAGTGGAAATATAGTTCTGCACCGCAAAGCATACATATGATTTGGTGTAATTTTCAATCTGCATATTCTGGGATGGCAACCTAATGCCACACTTGATTCATTTCACATTGAGTGATGGGGCATGTCAGGTATGTACAAAAGTGAACAAGTTACTAAGCCAGGAAAAATGGTATGCCTGAGAAAAAGTTAGTTTAAATTATCATAGCATGTTGCTCAAAAAAAGAAGCCAATTAGAAAAAGACCAACTGTACTGCTTGCTAGAGGACTGACATGGTTTAAAGAACAATATTTTTAATGCACTCTTGCTATTTAGCTGTATTTGTAAAACATCTATTACTAGACCTCTTGCAAAGTTTAAAATTCACATAATCAATACAATTATAAATAAGCAAATAGGTTACCCATATATAAACCAACCAATAGGTTACCCATATATAAACCAACAAGACTACACTCCCACATCTAAAGAAAGTAATAAAACAATACTGAATATTACTGCTTCACACATTCCTCTCCCCAAAAGATGAAGATAAGTGCTGAGTTTTTGCAAATCCTTTCAAAGGTTAAAAAAATGAGAGTTTGGATACACTAAGTAGGATAAATGAATGTTACGTATGTTTTTGAATCTAGAAACAAGCCCATACAAAATGCAGTATCTTCTACAAAATACCCCGTTTCTTATTAAATGAAGTGTCCAGGGGGAGTGGGAGAAAGCGGGTGGACAGCCTGCCAGCTGTCTAGCTACCAGTCCCACTCCAGGTCCCCACTGGGGGGGACACACCCCTGCCAGACCAAGAGATAAGATTAGCCTCCCCAGCCACCTGCTCCCTAGCAGACCCCCAGGGTTACCATCACCACCTTGAAGCTCCAGTCCCCTCTACTGCTCCATTTGGCTGGGAAGGGAAGAGGAGAGGTAGATGGGACTGGGGCTGGAGCATCAGACTTCTGCCTATCCCCTGGTGGTGTTTTGAAACATTCTAGCCAGCAGTGATCCATGGGCAAAATACATGCTCCCTACTGAAACGTTTCCTTTTAGAAGCATTTCTAAACGTGTTTCATTTGGAAATGTTTCAATTGTTACGCCCATCTGCACTCCTAGTGTTCCTGCAGAGGGTGGCATTTGGTTTTGTTTTGCTTTGTTTTTTAATTATCCCTA
Organism: Alligator sinensis; assembly: GCF_000455745.1. Classification (NCBI taxonomy): domain Eukaryota; kingdom Metazoa; phylum Chordata; order Crocodylia; family Alligatoridae; genus Alligator; species Alligator sinensis. The sequence continues at coordinate 897,176 of NW_005842033.1, read as the reverse complement.
CTGGTTTTCCTCAACTAAGAGGTCCTGCTAATTATTTTCTTATTTAACATTATCTACGTTTGGACCATTTTCTATTACTTTGTCCTAAAAAGATTAGAAAGGAATTAGAACTTGGGGTAGAGGTGATATCTTTTATTAGACCAACTAGATTTTGCACAAAAAAAAAAATCTTTAATTGCAAGCTCTCAGGAACAAGCACCCTTCTTCAGGCACAGGAGAAAAGATTGTAAAAGTTCTCATAGGTAGAAATGAAAGTTCATATTTCATAGGAGAGTTAAAGCTGTGGTAAAAATCTCCTGTTTGGCACAGTTCATTTTATGCAGGTTAGGCTCAGAGAAAAGTTGGAAGAGTCTGTTTACCTCAAAGTTGTTTGGGGTCAAGCAGGATGTAGCCATATTTCCTTCTGGTTATGGTGTTTCATATTTCACAGATGAGTAAAAGATGGAATGCTCTTCTGGGCAGGAATTTCTTGTGTGGCGAGGTATCTCCAAGCTCTGTGATGATGCAAATTGCCTCAAACAAAGGCAGAAGCACGGTCTCAGGTTTTAGGTGGTAAAGCTTGCTTCCTCCTTGTAAAATTATGAAGATTTCATTTCCTAAGATTACTAATTCACAGAACAGAAAAAATGGACACCACTGCATTTTGCTGTTCACCTTCTTGAAGAAGAGAGTGGATTTTCATTTCTTTCTTTCTATCTTTCATATGTTTGTCTATTTTCTAGATACTTTAGTATTAGAAAACAAGAGCAATGTTGAATGGCCACTCACAGTTTCTGGCCATAGCAAAACCACAGCAAACCAACCTAACGTAGGATTTTGAAGACAAGGAATGGATCTCAGCTATTTCCTCTTCAAAAAGAACAGATTATGACAGTATAAAATAAACTTGATGCAAATTACAGCTGGGGGCCAGGGGAGGGGACACAATGACAATGAAAATGTATGTCAGACAGAAAGGACTTAAAGGATGATGCACCTCTTGGGGTGCCATGAATGATAACAGCTGAGAGTTTTAAATAATTTTTTTAATGTTCATCCAGTATAAAACCTGCTATTATGAAAAAAAAATCCTGTTCTTAAAAGAGATACGTTATGTTCCAAAACCAGACACGCCAATTTAAATTATTTTTGTTAGAGTACTTTCTTTGACAGACTCAGGGACTTAACAGTTCTATGGAAAGAAATTCTAGGGCAAAAAGGAGTTCAGAAGATCTGGCAGAGTCCAAGAAAGACCATATTAAAGGCAAAACAGAAAACTCCCAATACAGAGGAAAGACTGAATTTATACTAAGGTCACAGACAGATATGCTGTTTGAAGTGCTCCAAGTTTCTTTGAAATGCTCAAAATAGCAAGGGTGCAATAGAGTGTACTGCAACAGCATGCTGTTACAGCCATTTTGAAGTGCTGGGTGGGGGTGGGGGGGAGAATGGATGGGTGTGCATCTTCAAAGTGCTGAAGCGTGCCAGATTCAAGCATTCTGGGATTTGGAACACTTCACATGCATGTGTACCCACACCTTAAAGAGACCAGTATGGCTTTGCCAGAAGATCTTTAAACTTCTAAAAATCTAAAAGGAGTCACGCAAAAAAAGTGGAAATAAGGACATGCTGCTAAGGATGATTATAAAAAAATAACAAAACCATGTAGGGACAAAATTGGAAAGGCTAAAAACCAAAATGAGCTACAATTAGCAAGGGACATTCTTTCTCAGTATTGCCACAATCTGAGTTGTAAGCCTTCCAGCAGATCTATAAATCAGCTGGCGGCACTGGAGCCTGAACCTCCTCTTCTTGATGTTTCTTCCTTTTTGGTATTTTTTAAATCTATTCCAGCAGCAGAATCTATGGAGCTATAATAATGGAGAGTTTACTGCACCCAACTTCTTCAGCTCCAATCTCTATGCCACAGTGTTTGCCAATCAGTTTTAAAGAAACAGGTGGGCAAATACTTGAAGAAAAAATATGGTTACATACAGTAACCAGATTGTCAAGATGTTTTTATCTATATTGATTCCATAACCTGCTCTTGATTCTAAATAATGCAGAGGATTTAGGGATTATAAAACTAAGTGAGCCATCCTATACTGAGTACATGTGCAGCTTCAAAATACTTTTGGCCAAAAACAATCCAGTTTTGTGCCCACGTGACTTGGCACAAAATGTCATACATAAAAAAAGGCTCCAAGCGCATAAAATATCTTCAAATTTTTCTAGATCTAAGTGTATATGGCACAAAAGTTATATCAGGACAATACAATGTTATTTATATAATCTATATTTTAAAATTTCACCCACCCATGCATTATGCACACTGAATAGTGTTGACTTGAATACATTTTCAGGATTTGTTTAGATGACCTAACTCTGTTTTTCATGTACCTGATTGAAAGTGTACCACAGATCAGTCATAGACCAATGCACCAGTCACAAAGCACTACATGTTCCATGTTTGTTACATAACTTGGGCTGCAATGGACAAATTAGGGTGAAGCAGACACGTTGGGCTTGAATGATCGTGTTTTTAATTTGTGTAATGTTACTGACAGAGTTTGCTGAACATTTATTTATTATAACTAGCCCTGATGCAGTACTAAAGCAGCAAGGAACACCAACTCCAGAATTTTACAGATTCTGATCCTGCTCTCATTGATTTCAACTGTACAAAATCAGGCATGATGCTCTTTAGCCAGGAAATTCAGAATATTACTATACCATTAATGATAAGTATAGCCAAAATCTGCATACGATGACACCTCTATGAAGTAAAGATTTTATATTTTTACCATGGTTTTATAGTATTTTAAAAGATACAAACCTTATTGAACCAGTTGGGGTTTTTCTTCTTGGCTGAAGCAAGTGTTGT
>NW_005842033.1:890025-894282 GCF_000455745.1 Alligator sinensis | reverse complement strand
CTGCTATAGCAACAGTGCCTAGAAAAATTCCACCTGCCAACAAAATTTAAGAAATCAACATCAGGATTTTGTTTCCTAGGAGAGAAAAAAATGTAATGTGCAAATGTTAAAAAGAAGAGAGAGAGAAAGAAAGGGAGGAGGGAGGAAGAGAAATTAAGATCTATCAGCATATTCCAGAGGCAAATGAACAGCTGTCAAATCCTTGACAGCATCTCAATCTGGCAAACAAGAAATAATATTTTATAAAATATCACTTTAAAAATCAGTGGCCAGTTTATAGCAGCAAATTAAACCCTGATGTGTCGCCTCATGATCCTGCATGGAAAAAGGGCACAAGGCCTGCTATCAATAGAGAACAGCTACAGAAGAATCAGATAAAAACCAGGCAGATCTCAGGCTTTTATTGCCCTTCTACACCTACCCCCTGAGCTCTGCTGCTTTGAGGCAGTTTGGATCTCTCAAGAGCAATTTTACCATAAGCTTTCACTGTACGCTGCCACACCCAAAGGCATATTCAATTTTGCTTGTTGTAGCATTGATTACTTCAAACTGCCAGTTGGAATTAAGCCCGTATTTGAAAAGACCAAGTCACATTCAGCAGCTGTTCTCTAGCTTTGTGCAAATATCACCGCTAAACCCACAGCTTCATCCACATAGGATCAGTGAGGTGCTTCAACTTCTGGTTGCTGCTTGAGCATTTGCAAACCCAATTTTGCCACTTTGTTCCCCTTCGAGCCATGCAGCAGAGACATTGGGACATAGGCTATGTTTTTAAAAGCACAGTGTGTTGAAAGCCTGATGCCTTGCACAGTGAGGCAGATCTGTGAGACAAATATGAAATATCTGATTTCATATTGAAATTACTATTTCAGGCTGGTTAGAAATTCTTCCTATCTAGCCACTGATTCAAGGCTTGTCTTCTGGTGCTAGTCCAGTAGCTTGAGGCTGTGCCAGGAGCGAGGGAAATAGCAGAAAATACAGACATATCATATCTCACTATTTGAAGGACATTTTAGATGAATGTTAAAGTACTATTTAAAGCAACCTCCTCCTCTTGTGATGAAGGAGTTTGTTACATGCATTTTAATGAGATACTTTAAATATCTTTTTTTGAGGGGCAGCAGGGTTGAGTCTCCCTGATCTCTGTTGTCAGAGCCTATGATGACCATTTCATGACAATGCATTATTTATTTCAAGTGGTTAAAGAAGTTTTTTTTCCCCACTCCTCTAATGTCAATTGCAAACGGCCCTGAAAAGTGGGACTTAATTTTGCTCTACTGTCAACATACAGAACTTCTTTCATTTCAGGATAACCAAGCAAACATCCAGGGCCAAATTCCAACCTGCTGTTCTAAGTTAATGTCTGGGTTAAGTCAGAGGGTTGGTTGGTTTAAAAATCAATTTGAACAAAGCAAAGAAACTAAACCACATGTCCAGAGATGGAGACAGAAAGGAAAAAAGCAAAGATCAGAAGTCAAGAAAAGAAAATAACCCATTTGCTAAAATCTTAAAGGGCATAAAACAACAGAAAAAAATGTTTGTTTGCTTTTGGCTGTATTTTTCAATCTGGACTGAAAACATTTCTGACCCAGTTACCCACTAACTTTTCCATCTCCCAAAACTTTTTAGGGGTGTAAATTTTTATTTCCCTGCATAGAGCATTTGAACTACAGTTTAACCTAACTTTTCACAGAAATCATAGAATTATGGAAAAACAGACCTGGTCAAACCCTGTCTCGCAGGATCCTCTCTGTCTAAAATACCCTAGACAAGTGCTTGTCTAACCTGCTCTTAAATCCCACCAAGGACAGAGATTGCACACCTTTAGGTAAACTGTTCCACTACTTAACCACCTATAGTGAGAAAGATCTTCCTAAAAGCCAACCTAAATTCTTTTTTTACAATTTCAGATAGGTCCTTCTTGCCCTGTTCCCTGTGCCCACAGAGAATAATCATTCACCAGCCTCTTTATAACCATCCTTCAGGTATTTGAAAATGTATTAAACCCCCCGTTAGTCTTCTCTTTTCCAAACTAAATAACCCTAGTTCTTCCAACCTTTTATCATAAATCATGTTTACTGGACTTATTATTTTTGTTGTTGAGTTTGAAAGATTTGAAGTGCAGTGCTCAAAACTAGACGTAGTATTCCAGGTGAGGCCTCATCGGTGCCAAACAGAGCAGAAGAATCACCTCCCTTGACATGCAAGCAATACTTCTCTTAATTTAGCCAAGTATACTATTGACTTTTTTGGCAAACAAGAGGACACTGTTGGCTCATATTCAGCTCATGATCCACTAGAACCCTCATGTCCTTTCCTACTGTACTGCAACCTTGCCAGTTGCAATTTAAGACCAGTTGTTCCTCAGGCCCTACTTGTCTATATTGTTCTGTCTCTACATGCAGGATGTTGCATTTGCACTTACGGAACTTCATTCAATTAACTTTGGACCATTTTTCCAGTTTATCAAGGTCATTCTGAATCCTATTTTCCAAAATGCCTACAGCTCCAGCCAAGTTGATGTCATCTGCAAATCTGCTAAGTGTATACTCAATCCCATCTTGCAATTCATTAATGAAGACATTAAACAATACATTACCCAAACAGGCTCTAGGGGGGATCTGTCACTCAATACCTGCTCCCTCTTAGGCATTGAGCACAGTGACCCAGCCAGATATGTAGCCACCTAACGTATTTTTATCCAATCTAAACTCCCAATTCTGCAAATCTATACTCACCTGAGCAGTTCTAGTGACAACCTATAGTGCTGCTCATACAAATGAGGACAAGTTACAAGAACAAACAGGCCTGCAGAACTGAGCCCCATGTATTTTTAATTTAATGCAATTGATGCTGCCTTAATAGGGAGGAGGAGACAACAGCCCCTGCAGATGTGATGGGCCCTGCAGCCTCTCTGCTGCAGTAATTTGCCACCAAAACCACATCCCAGCAGGAAATGCCAACAGTGATGCTGCTCCCACCTAAGAGATGTACCCACCACTGTTACCTCTGCCCTTCTGTTCTGGCAGAGCCTTTTGGCAAAAGAAGGGTTTGGGGGTTGCTAGCACTTCAGCCATGTCACAGGACTGACAGTCCTGACTCCTCTGTGACTGAAGGGGGGGCAGGGGGCTCCCCACACAACACTGCAGCCTCAGCCCTTTTCGGGGAAGAGGGCCTAGCCACACCATCCCATCCCCAACTGAGGTAAAGAGGCCTTGACAAGGGTAGACTAAGGGTGCCTGAGCTGCCTGCCTCCTGCACCTGGCCTTCTAGGTCTCCCGGGGTGAGGCAAAGGGCAGGGTGTAGCTGTAAGCACTCATTGCACCTGGGAGAAGGGGGAAGGGCAGGGAAGGAGGGGCTTCAAACTTTGGGTTACTCATGCTACAGCCACTGCTGTAGCCTGGGTCCCACCCCACTCAGGCCCTCTTCTCCCCAGGGTGCTGGCGGTGCGATACTGCACAGGGTGGGAGGGAAATGGAAAGGGATGGGAATGAGAATGGCATCTTTGCCTGGCCACCACTCTCCTGGCCCCTGTAGGGAGCTCTAGCAACACCAGTACTTCCAGCTTAGCGCAAGAGGAGAAATGGGGGGTGCTGGGCTCCAGCATGCACAAAGGGACACACATGTATGCACAGGAACATACACACACACACACACACGAGAGTAGGCACACAGGGGCACACCAGTGTACATGAGAACACACGTACAGAAGGGGGTGCATGGCGCACACAGGGTCCGTGAGTGCATGCACATACATACACACTGAGGGCACACATACAGGAGCACACGCACAGGAACACAGGGGCATATATGTGCACATGGGGGTACACACCCAGGAACACACAAGGGCACACAGGAATGCACACATAGGGGCACACACACATAGGAATACACGCACATGGGGCACAGGCACATGGCGGCCATGCTCACCTGAGCACACAGAGGCAAACAAAAGGGTGCACACATACAAAGGGGCACACACACAGGCACATGGGGCAAACATGCATACGTGTTCCTGGGGGCGTACACACACACACACGGGCATGCATGCACCCACACAGGGGTACGTGTGGGGACGGACACACACACACGGGGCACATGCACAAAGGGGGGGCACACATGGGAGCGAACAGACACACAGGCGCACACGCCCAGAGCCGGGGCTCGCGCGGGGGCAGACTCAGGGGCGCGGGCAGGGGCTCCCCGCACCTTGCACGAAGAAGAGCCGGTCCCGGGCGGGTGCAGGGCCCAGGGCAC
>NW_005842033.1:882973-890015 GCF_000455745.1 Alligator sinensis | reverse complement strand
CTTCCCGCGCGGCCGGGCCGAGGGAAGTCCGGGCCGCAGCCCCCGGCCCGCCTTGAGAGCCCGGGGCGAGGGCGGCAGACACGGCCCCCAGGCAGCCAGCGGGAGCGCGGGTCACAGCATACGGGTCACCTGTAGCCCTGGAAGCAGCGCGGGAATGGGGCTCCGCGCGCCGCGTCCATCCCGCGGGCAGGGGCAATCCCGCTGTCAGGGGGTTTCTATGTTTTCCTCCCGGCGCAGCGGGTGCTGGGGACCTGGGCTGGGGGTGCCAGTGCTCCTGCCGAGACCAAAGCCGGGGCAGGTTCCTGGCTAGAGGGACTGGCTCGTCTGCTCGGGCTCAGGCATTGCTGTATTTGGGGTCAGGAAGGAATTTTACCCCCTGCTCAGATTGGTATGGGGTAGTGGAGGGTGACCTTCCTCTGTAGCCAGGCAGGGCCAGCTGCCCTGGGATCTCTTGAGTGTATATTGACAGCATTTCCTTGAAGCAGGATGTTGGCTGCTATGGTTAGACATGACTGGAGCAGGGTGTGGCCCGGGGCAAATCAGCCTGTGCCGGGCCAGCCACAAGGAAGCTAGCGGTGATTCGGTGGGGGGCCAGGAGGTGCTGAGCGACCGGCCGTGAAAATGGCGGCAGCACGGAGTTGCCGCGGCCACCCCACCCAGGTTCACCGGGCCCTCCAAAGGAGGGGGCCCAGGGCGGTCACCCCAATTCAGCACACTCCCACCCCCCAGGATGGCCCTGGCCATGGTTCCCTTGCTTTACCTGCGGGTGTTATGTCTGCGTTATCTATGTGGAGTTTTGATTGCAGAGTGTACAGTATGGTTTGGATAGGGATGATACTGCCACAAGCAGGGACTTGGGATGGATGACCTCTGGAAGTCCCTTCCAGCCTTCCTTCTCTATGATTCTCTGACTCTGATTCTGTGTCCAGGCCCAGCGTACAGGGCCAGGCCAGCACCCACCACGTGCAGCATATGGGTCAGCTCTACACCCATGGACAGCACTAAGGGCCAAATGATGGGGCTCCATGGGCAGCATCCAGCCTGCAGACTGAATCTTTGATGCCCGTGTTTTAGTATTTTTCTGGAGTCAGAAATGAGTGAAAACTAAGAACTAACATTTTCTGATGGTCACATCAAGTGTCATGAGGGATGCCTTGAGTCTGTTGGTGATGCCTTGAGACTAAAAAGGTTGAGAACCACTGCATTACAGACATTCATGCACAAAATAAGAAGGGTCATGACATGATAACACTGGAATCTCAGGAAGACTGGGTGGTTTGACAGGGTATGTCTATAAAATTCTGCAGGGAGCTCTTGTTCTTTAAAACATATCACTAAGTTATTTTACAGTAGGTAAGATCTTTGAGGCAGAGACCATCTTTTTGTTCTCTGTTGAATAGCACCTAGCATAATAGGGTCCTGGTCCAAGACTAGAGCTCTTAGCCATTTGTGTAAAACAAATTTAAAACTTTTTTAGTGAATGTTAAAAATTGTAGTTATTTATATGTAGGATCCTGTGTGTGGCAGCTGTATGAAACACAGTCGGTATAAACTGATGCAATCCAGAAGGTGCAGCTGGTCATGCAGCCTACATTATCCCAGGGTAAAAGGGGTGAAAATGTTGCCATGTGATAGTATGTAGAGATGAGAGAACAAGATCCCACGCATGGCATTGGTACAATTGTAAGGTGGCAAAACATTCTTAGACAGCAGTTTAGCGTACGCAATGGACAATTGCTGGGGTGGGGAATACTCCAAGGTATAAAAAGTCTTTGTTGAGTGATGGTGTGTGGGAAGGATCCAATCTGTCCCCTTGATCTTAATTCTAGCTGGTAGTCTCAGGCAGTTCTCTTCATGTTAACAATGGCCTGTGATGTGCTCAGCATAGATATCTTTCAACCATCAGATGGTATCAGATACTACAAGAATCCTCATCAGTTTTGACTGTACTTTTCAGGCTTGTAGGATGTTTGTGTTGCATGGGTCCCATGCTTCAAGGGCTACAGTGATTAGTACCTGCACCATCACGCATGCATTTTCTCCCTCAGTGTATCAGTCCATGGCCTGTATTTAGACAGTTTGCACTCCTGGGCTTTAGTGAAATGGAATGGTCAAAAGAATACTGGTCTAAAACATGGTCTCTTATGATGGCAATAATATATAGTGTATTGATTACTCATATATAGAACCATTTTAATGAACAGCCTTGCTTTTATGTTTTGTAAAGCTCAGGGTTACAGGTTTATAAATTATAATGCATGATTTTATTGAATGGTTCAAGGAATGGTTTTAAATTTCACTCAGTGTTTTGAAAGTGTCCTATCATTTCCTTATTATGATATTTTATCTGCTTTTTTAGGAAACAAGTAGATTATGACAGCTCATAATGTTGAAGCAAAAAGTTTCTAAGCTGCAAAACACAGTAAAAAAAAGTAGCAGTATACTTAACAAAAATATATAGGGGGCAGAAAAATGCAGTCTAAGGGGATAGGAAGCTACTGAATGATGTGAACCTTGAGCAGAGGGTAGGGCTGGGTGGCCCCAGTTCAACACTTAGACCCCCTCTGAAGTTAGTGGGAATAAAGCACATATTGAAGTAAGTTTTTTAAAGCTGTGCAGAATTGATCTATCCGTCTTTGTGTTAGGGTTTCATACTGCTGACCGTGGCCTACATATCTGAATGCCTTTACCAGGCACCTTCACTTCTAATAATTTAATGGAATAGCTGCCAGAAGCCACTGAAGCCTTGCCTGCCCTAGCAATCCCATTAATGCTCCCTCCAGTGGTAGCACTGATGGGAATTTTTTTGTAAAATTGCCTAGGATAGGCAGGGCTAGAGGCTCTTGCCAGTTAGACAAGCTTTGGTTTATTTTTAATGTAACAGCTCTGGTTATTGCCAGGAAAAACACAAAAGCTGTTTTTAAAAGATCCTTTCAGACCCTATTTAAACAAAAACAAATCTCTTGTGTGTTATTTTTTAAATCATGTCACAAAGCCTAGATACTGTGGGGATTGGTGCATTACAAATATGTCTAATAATAATTGCCATATTGCTGTATGATTAAGCATATCGCTCCATAAAGGCTTCTTTTAGAGAAACTATTCACAATACTGTCTCAAGAGGAGATCTGTGACACAGATGCTGGGAGCAGATATCACCTCCAAATTCCAGAATGTCAAGTTGCTTTTCAGATGGGAGAATCTTTGCATCTGCTTTAGGTCCAGCACAGTAAGCAGCTGCTGGGTATTAAAAAATTGCTAGTCTTCCTACCTCTGGGATCTCCAGTTCAAGCCTTTTTATACCATATGCCCACATTTTCCTGAGTCTTGGAATCAAAGAATGCTAATTTTAGTCACTTTGATAAGGTAAAATATTTTTCTTTTTGGAAAGAAAGCTACCTGAAAGCTCAGTTACCAGAACCCCTGCTATAACCATTTTTACTCCTCTAATCATACCAAAATTCCCTACAGAATTTACATTTCATATAATCCCCATATTGAAAAAGATACCAATCAAGCTGACCTGAGAATGCTTTCCAGACTTGGGAGCAGTCTGGTACAGACAATGCTAAATACCATCAGAAATGCATGGGTATCATTTTTACTTTTCTGCACAGGAATTCTACCAAACTGTATCTTGACAAATGTTGTCATTGTTATAGGGGAGTTTATTTGGCTCCATATTCTCATTCCCCCACAGCCTTTTTAAAACTTTTTACTTAAAAGCTGCTTACTGTATCTAAACATAAACTCAGTCTCAATGGACACTTAGAGAAATAAAAGCCCTAAGCCTTTTGTACCTTTGTCTTCTATTCCATTTCCTTCACTGGTCTTCTAAATTGATTCATGATAGTTGTCACATCTACTAGAAAGATGATTTGCATGGGAGTGTAGATAATCTGTTTTTAGCATCCTTGATGGTAAAATCCTCCTCTTTTGACCAGATTTTCTTCTCAAGGTAGTTTTCTGATTTTATCTAAGTCAGGCTTGCTTTAAAATCATCTCCAGAAGAAGGAAAGAACAGGAAAGAAAATGAGTGCTAATGTTGGTGAATCCCAGCCTGAGTAATGCTTAGAATCTGTCTTTAAAGGATTCTGGTAAAAATCACCCACTGTCAGTCATTCACAGAGATCTAAAATGGGGTTTGAAGCCCATATCTGCATTATCTTGCTGAATTACCTTTGATAGTCCTTAAGGTTACAAAGTAAAGGTGCAGTAGGGTAGAAAGATTGAAATTTGTCTTGTGATCAGCTGCTTGGGACTCATGTTATCCCATTAGCTATGAATAGAAAATGATGCTCATTTTTTTGGTAGAAGAGGCTTGTGTTTGGTCATTCTGTGTTCCTTCTTTTTCTTTGTTGTACTATAAATATAAACTTCATTTGCCCAAACTCATATTATCTGAAATCAATGTCCCGTTTTTTCCAGAATTCATTTAGAAGCCAACATTTGCCTGTTGAAAAGTTAATTTTATTAATGTTTCATATATTGGATACCAAAACCTTCATAAATTAATATTTAAGCACCTGTGGTACAAATGAGTAAGGCTACAGACATAACAGAATTAAAAAATAAATTACTTTCTAGTTACATTTGCTAGTTTGAATTCCACTATAACTTGAGTGCCTATAAGCTTGAATTTTAGCCAGTCAAGGGTATTTGTAGGACTAAACTCTGAAAACATACATTTACCAGTCCATTTTTTTAGATATGCTCATAGACTCGAGGGAATGGAGGAAGAGAGGGACAAGGGTGTATTTGTAGATCATAGGAAGACCACAAGCCATCAGTGTGATGCAGCTATAAAAAAGGCTAATGCAGTTGTAGGTATGTTATGCAGTCTATTTTTAAGAGACTGAGAATTAATACTACTATTGTACATGGCATTATTACAGGCAGCTTAAGCTACCTATGTCTAAAAGAGATTAAATTATACTAAAACAGCTACAAAGAATGGTTAGGGGAAAGGAGGATCTATATTATTAGATTAAAAGAGCTTGGCTTGTTTAGCTAATAAAATGAAGGTTGACAGGGGGATAGGATTATAAACATATTCATGGGGTGAATATTAGGGAGAGAGAAAAAATACTGGCAGAAGATCAAAAGAACACAAACGGGTCACAAACAAATTTAGACTGAAAATGGGAAGAAGTTTTCTAATGATCAAAGGAATTAAGTTTTGGAATGGCTTTCCAGATAGTGTGGGAAAGGAACCTGAATCATTTCAAGATGGACTCGACAAGTTAGTGGAAGTGATAGTATGGAGATATTTTTGAAGAATCAGAGTTTGTGACGCATAGATTCAAGAATCCCTATAAAAAAATCTTTGTGTGGTAAGTGTCTGGTAATCCCATTCTTCAGTGCTTTTGATCACCTGTAAAGGCTGGATTTTTTTTTTTCTTTTACCTCATTAATGCATTGTTTGACTTCCAGGGAGTTTGTTTGTTTGTCTTGAGTTTTAGTCTTTGTCTAAAGCAATGGACATTGACCACAGCTAGAGGAGGCAGTGGTGCACTGGTACTCTAGTCTAGAAAGTTTAGAAACCTCCTAGGTACCTGGCTGGAGGGTCTCTTTCATGTATTCAGGATCAAGCCAACTGACAGATTTTGGGTCAGAAAGGAATTTTTCTCCCAGGTCAGACTGGCAATAATGGTAGGAGTTTTGCTTTCCTCTGTAGCATGGGGTATGGTCCTCTTTCTAGCATCATCTTAACATATTTCAGCCAAGCAAAGTCTCTGTCATGGCAGTGGCAGGCCATTGAGTCCTTGTCCCAACCACTCTTTGCCTGTGGCATATGGCAGGAGGGCTTCCTAGGGTGCTTTATGGCTGTGGTGAGTGGATGATCATGTGTATCCTTTTGAAAAAATGTTTGCCTGCAAACACAGGGAACAGCACTCAGTGGCTCAGGAGGTCCCTTCCAGTCCTGCTTTCTTGTTTTATAAACCAAGTCCATGATATCCTACTACAGAGGGGACCAATCTTTTTGGCCTGCCACAAATTAGCTTTTTACCCTCCTGAGTACCACTACCCATCTCCTTTTCCTGTCCAATCTGTTGCTCTGCTTTCTGTTACCTGCACTATGTTCCCTACCCAATCTGCTGCTCTTCTTTCTGCCTCCTGCCCTATCTGCCCTATCTGCTTTGCTGCTTGTCCTCTTTCTGATCTGCCATGTGCCACACACAAAGACTGCCCACACCACTTGTAGCACACATGCCACAGATTGGCTATCTCTGCCCTGCTAAGTAATTAGAGACAGAATCACAGTGAAATAAATTATTTTAATCTCCTGAAAAACTAAACTAGAAGTTAAGGAGATCAGGCTTGTACTTAAAAGGAGAAAGCCTGGATTCAGGAAACCAGGAATGTACCCATGGTTCTGCCAAAGGCCTACAATGGGGCCTTTTGTAAGTTTTTTAATTTCTTTGTCTCCCAATGTGTAAATAGACAAAATACCTCCCACAGACATGGTGGAGCTAATTTAAGTAATATTTGAAAATGGGTCTGGTGATCCTCAGATGAAAGGCTCTTATTTTAGATACTGTTATATTTGACCACTAACTTCAAAGAATGTGTCATTTTATTTATGGTCCAATTTTGTAAATCACAATTCAGAAGATAAGAGATTTATTCTATACCAGATTCTGAGAGCTTAAAGACCTAAGAACTTGTTCTTGACAGGTGAATTCCAGAAACCAAGTTTTCAAGAGAAAGGCAGTGTTGTCACCTTTTCCATGACAAAACAGAAGTTTATGTAGAAACCTTAATATTAAATTCTTCAGGTGCACCAATATATCAGTCCACATTGGATTGGCACCAATAAAAGGAAAATTTACATAATTGGCAATCAGCTTTTTTTGGCTGGTGTAGCCGATAATGTCACCAATAAATGCTGTGTGCATGCGTGCAGCCGCAGCATGCATGCAGTCAGGAATAAAGCTCAGCAGCTTGGAGAGCAGCATCTGGCTGGTAAGTCTGTGAGGGGGAAGGGGTGTGGGGGAGGGAAGAGACAGGGGGCAGATCAAGGCTCCCCACAGTAAGAGGG
>NW_005842033.1:870710-882737 GCF_000455745.1 Alligator sinensis | reverse complement strand
TCCACTCCCCAGCCACCTCTCCCAGGGCCACTGCTGCCCTCCCCACCCCCACCTGCCTGTCCTGAGTGCAGCCCCACTGCTAGGAAGAGACCAGCACAGTCTCTGGCACTGAGCCCACAGCCAGGCAGCCTGCCCTCACTCTGAATACCCCCCATGCCTCTCCCAGAGCCCTCTCCACGGGAGTGCGCACAGTGGCAGGGAGCCACCCCCCCATCACCCCTGCCCCCCTGGACAAGCCACTTGCAACTCCTTCCTGTGCCTCCCTCTGCCCCGGCTGGGCAGCACCTGCTCTGGGCAGCCCCAGCCCCACTCCCTTCCTTACTGTGGTGGGCATGATCTGGCTCCCCATGCCCCTTCCTCCCCATAGACTTACTGGCCGGACACTGCTCTCCAAGCTACCAGGCTGCATATCAGCTTTCAGATTGGTATCAGCCAATATGGCGCATTAACGATCACAGATTCACAGAAGTTTAGGGCTGGAAGGGACCTTGTGAGATTGTCGGGTCCAGCTCCTCTGCTCTGGGCAGCAAAAACTGCTGAGGTCAAATCAGGGTCATCCCTGGGGGGAAGGGGGGCACGAATCAGGGCAACCACCCCAGGTCCAGTGGTTTGGGGGGCCCCGCAGAGCCAGGCAAAGCTGCCACGGTGATTCCACACTGCCACTGGCTTCCCATCTGACCACTCGGCTTCTCCCCACCTGCCTCCAAATTCGTCGCCAAATCCAGCGCATCCAGCCACGCACAGGCTGATTTGCCCCAGGCCCTGCACACTGCTTGGGTCATCTCTGGGTCAAATAACTCCAGCAAGGTCTGTGTACAGTCTCATTTCGAAGATCTCCAGGGTATCAGCCAAAATTGGCCATCGGTATCGGCCAAAAAAGTCTTTATCAGTGCACCCGTATTAAATCCAAAAAACCCTCCTGAAATCCAGTTAGCTAAACACAATCAGTATCAATACTTGAGATCTGAGAGAGTTTATTCAGCAATTTATTTTTGTCTCCATCTGTCCAACAAGTTTTATAAGGATGTACTGTATTTTCAAGAACATTAAGGGACCAGGTGAAGACCATATGGCCCTTCAAAGACTGCTTTTATAAACCCAGGAAATGACAAACAGCCCACTCTACATCATATCAGTTTTGCTCTACAGAGTGGCTAAGTCAGCTACTATATTCTCTTTCTCTCTTGATATGTGTCTGGCTCTCTTCTAAATGTATTTATACAACCAACTTCTGTTGCTGAGCTTGGCAGCTTGACTAATATTCAAATCATCTTCTTGGATATATTTTGAGCCTGATTTTTAAAAATCCAGGGAGCCCAGAGTGCTCTGTGAAGAATTTTGGCTACAATTATTATAGATACACTTTTAAATTAGGATTTGTATATGTAAATGGCCAGTTAGATAATTGTATTTAAATAATATAAATATAATTATAATTGAATAATTTAAATATAATTATTGTGTGTGTTACATGAAAAAATGTAATGCAATAGGTGATGGCATGTTTTATCAGGTACAAGCATAACAATCGTAGGAATCTAGGCGAGAGAGACAGAAGGTCAGACTGGCTGGCAATCCCTTGGAACTGTGGAACGGCTAATGTCTTTAGAAAGGAGTGTGAAGGGCCATAGGTATGCTAATTTAGGAGGAAACACAGGATAAATGTTGCCAGAATTATGTATCAGACATTAAGGAAGTCCACAGAAAATCTCATCAAGAATGGGCAAAGGACATTTTATTGTTTTGTGGGAAGGGCAATATAAGTATGTGTGAAGTTTCCAGCTATGTCTGAACTCAGGAGACTATAGTGTAATGACTGAGAGATCAAGGGGGATATAAGAGGATTTCTCTTTTCTAGTTCTCTTTGCTAGGGATTTGTTGCCAGTGTGAGTTGATCTGCTGGAGCCAGCCAGCATGGAACATCTAAATTCTCCTTTGCTGATCTAGTTGCAAGTATTCTGATCCAATGCTTGTAATACATGTTCAGCCATTAGTAAGTATTGTAACATCTAATGTACAGGCAATCCTTGGACTTACAACACAATTGGTTCCTGAAAACTGCGTCTTAAATCGAAACGTAACTTGGAACCGATTTTCCCATAGGAAACAATAGGGGATTGGTTCCTGAATCAAGGCCTGATACCCTATTTTCACCAAAAATAACCCAGAATGTTGTACTCAATCAATTATAGACAAGTAATATAGCTACATTCATGTATTTATATTGTAAATAGCAATCATATTGATTTGGAAGGACTTCTTTGAGGTGACTGCTGGACTTTTTGAAGGGCTTTTGGTTGCACTTTTTGAAGGGCTCTTGGTTGGACTTTTTGAAGGGTTCTTGGCTGGAGTCTTCTCAAGAGTCTTGGCTGCAGGTATTTCTGATGTCTGCTTTCTTAAAGAAAGTGTCCAAGGAAGTTTGGACAGATGTTCTCCAGGGAGATGGGCGATGCAGTGAACTTGTTCACTGGCGTCGCATCACATTGGATCAAGCATTGTAAAGCCAAAGCTGACATCAGAAAGCTGAAACAGGGTGTCAATTTAGAAACGTTGTAAGTCAAGGACTGCCTATATAGTTAGTACTTTGTTATAGTATTTTAGAGTGCTCTTTTAAAGTAACTGTGCAACTGCTATTGGCCTTTGGATTTAATAAAGGCATTTTAACTGAATTACTGACTCCTTTTGTTGAATTCCAAAAACAACATAGGAAGCACTAGGCCAACTCCATTCCTGTGGGGGGCACTTAACTCTGGCTATGTGCTGCAAAACCACTCGGGGAGTTAAATTAGCAAATATCACCTTCATCAGTGAGAGGTGATTAATATGATATTGGCCCTCACTTAATACATGACTTTTTGTGTTGAACCATCCAAGTATAAATAAGGCTTGAATGTGAATTTACACATCTCTTAAAAAAAAAATCAGCAAACATTTTATCCAAAGGCCCTTTTTGTGGTCATTCTTGGCTTTTAATTACTGTGGTTAATATTACAATTTAAAAGGCCTGGAAGGAATAGTTGAGTATCAGGCATATAGTGAAAGCTAACTCATCATCACTCTGTGCATGTAGAAAAAAAGCACCTTTAATTAAATGCTTCTTATAATACAAAGTTAATAGCATCATCTGAAAAAAATACTTTAGATTTCCTATTTATAGTATTTCCAAGAGCACCAAGCTGCATATTGGAATTTAAATTTGGATAAGCAATTTTTTTTAAATATACAGGTTTTCAATTAATTCAACAGTTCAGCATAGGTATTTGCAGTGTATAAGTCCTGCAATATTGGATTATCTCAAACCCATGAGTGATAATAAAATAAGATAAAAAAATGCAACTAGCATAGCCTCTAACTTCATCACCATATGAAAAGGGCATTCTGGCAGGGTTCCATAATGTAATGTTCATATTTTATTCCTGTCTTAATTTCATCTTAGTTTCTGTGATGGTTTTTGACAGGATATGAGCCATTAAGCTAATGTCTTAAAAACAGGGAAGTTAATTAGCAGCTCCAGGGGAAGGGGTGATGTGGGCAATCAATATGCAAGTGTGGGTGAGGTTTGAGAAGAGAAGAAAATATGTGGGGTGTTGGATGAAATTAACTCTGTTAGTATGTGTCAGTAGATAATGCAGTTATTTTATATATATATTCATTTTCCCATTAATGGGACTAGCTAATGAATCAAGTAAATAAGAGAACTAAACAATTTTAATTTAAAGCATTGTGGAAGTGGCAGGTTATGTTTTTTGGGAAATTGGTAAACTAAGGATAGTCAGTCTACAAGAGCAGGGGAACTTACTAAAGAACAGGGGCCTGATATATACGTAGCTGGAATATGTTTAGCATTGTTCTTAGCTTTTCCCTGAAAACTTCATTATTGATTCAATGTCAGTTTATAAAGCACCTACCCACAACTCTCAGGGGATGATTTTCAAAGGTGAAGAGGAGAGAGAAGTGACTAACTCATTCCAAAAGGCAACAGGAGTTGCATACCTTAGGACTTTTGTGTTTTTGAAAATCTGCCTGATTTTTTTTGTTTTTTTGGCATGTGCACACATTTGCACATGCAGTACCTCAGAGCTGTGGAAATTGTTGTCTGTACTCTATATATCAAAACATCCTAAGAATTTATCTATGCATTTGTAATCTGTCTGTCACCATAGTAACTAGGCTAACTATTGATGAGTGAAGAAGAGATGAACTTTTATAGAAAACTATGTGGTTAAAAAAGTAAGAAAGCTGATGTACTTTGTATAGTACCACTGAGACTGCCATGAAGTAATGGCAGAATACCCTTATAGACTAATTAATATTTTCTATGGATTTTCTTCATTTCTGGTCACAGAGCTGAGATCAAGCCTCGTACCCAGATAATCTCAGACTGATCTTTGGCTTGCTTACATCATATCTAATGACTAGATATTCTATACAACTCAATATTGAAAACGCATCTGTTTATTTCATGACAAAATTATATGATCCATAGGGATGCATGTTTATCACATAGGGAGGAAAGAAGAAATAACATTAAAGTTCCAAGCAGATTAGAAATGTTGCTGAATATTTCATCTCATGTATTCTTTTCCTGTCTCTCACTCTTGCTTGTAATTTTGCCAAAATGAAACCAGTAAAGGTAAAGAGCACTAGTACATTAAAGGATCAATGTCTAACTGAGTACTGCTAGCAAGCTTGACCTAATTTTTTTTTGAGGACTGCAGAGCTGTGGAAACTAAGACACAAAGTACTGAACTTTGTAAATAATTCCTAGGCAATGAATTTCCATTTCTTATTACGTTGGTGCCACTCATGCTGTTATCATTGGACTCAAGTTTATACTTCTATTGTGCTATAAGGAGGTCTTCACTTATAGATCAAAAATATAGTTTAAAACTCACCACTGACATTTCATTCACCTCTGCATTTAGCGGTCAATATTTTTTACTCTCTAGAAAAATGCTGTGAAGGTTATTGATCCTCTGCAGCTTTTTTCAGACCTCCTTGCTCTGCTCCTAAGATTTTACTGATGACTGCTACCAAATGGATAAACCGAAGAAACCAGACAACAAAGCACAAACTTTTTAATTTAGAATTCTTGGCTGTAATCACACAATTAAAAAATACTAATTTTCTTTATTTTAGTTTTAGTAGTTCCTTGATACCTAGTATAAATGCTGGCCTTGATCTACTGTAGACTCACTCTATGTGAGCATGGGGGTATGTCCATGGTGCACTTATGGCCAGACTGAAATTTCTAAAAGGGCTCACCTATATTGTGTTACCTGTCCTTTCTAAACCCTACTCTGCATTCACCATTGTGGATCAGCCAGGGTTTTCCAGGCTAGTTTTGTAGACCTCAAGAAATTGTAGCCTCAAACTCAGTTTCAGTTTTCCCCTGTTTAGGTAAGATTCCTTAAGAGAAAACTTGTGTGATACAATTCCTCTTGCTTTCCTTAACCCATATGTGCTAAACCACGCGATATTTATACAGGCAGTCCTTGGACTGATGACACAATTGGTTTCTGAAAATGACATCTTAAGTCGAAATGTAACTCGGAACCGATTTTTCCCATAAGAAACAATATTATAAATGGGGGATTGGTTCCTAAACCAAGGCCTGATACCCTGTTTTCACCAAAAATAACCCAGAATTTTGTACTCAGTCAATTATAGATGAGTAATATAGCTACATTAATATATTTATGTTGTAAATAGCAATCATATTGATTTGGAAGCACTTCTTTGAGGTGACTTTGCTGGACTTTTTGAAGGGCTCTTGGTTGGACTTTTTGAAGGGTTCTTGGCTGGAGTCTTTTCAGGAGTCTTGGCTGCAGGTTTTTTTGGAGTCTTGTCTTTAAGAAAGTGTCCAAGGAAGTTTGGACAGATATTCTGCAGGGAGATGGGTGACACAGCGAATTGTTCGCTGTCATGGTGTCACATCAGATCAAGCATTATAAAGTCGAAACTGATGTCAGAAAGTTGAAACGGTGTTAATTTAGAAATGTAAGTGTGAAACATTGTAACTTGAAACGTAAGTCGAGGACTGCCTGTAGTCTTATGTGCTCATTTGACAGAGAATGGATTTAGTCATTCTTATACTGTGCACAATGGCAGCATCAAACAAAGCTACTAGAAGTTGGATTCTGTAGCTTAAAAAAGATAAAATGGGAGTATATACATAGTTGTTAATGTTACTTCTCTAGCTTAATTCTTAAAAGAGCATACCTGCAAGAGATGAAGATGAGGACTGAGGTCAGTCTTAGAACTCTAGAAATTTAAAGTCTCTATGACAAATCTTTATGACTGAATTGATCCTGCCAGAACTGGGCAAATTCTTTTAGATTTAAAGAATGCTGACCTGATTCAAGACAGCAAGTCTTTTGCCTTTAACAAGTTTGTGGTTGTTTATATCAGATCTGAATTAGATATGTTTCCCCAATTTTATTTAATTTACAGTTCAGACAATGGATTTTTTTCAGTTGTGTTCCTGCTGCTATTATGTTCTTAAATTTCTTTTAATCAAATTGCATGTGTCAGTTGATACCACCTCCAGGACTAATCTATAAATATCAGTTATTGAATTAGGTATCCAGGTTGTAACCATATTGGTCTAAAGGAAAAGGCAATCAGGACTCGTAGTAGAGTCCTTTAACTAATAATCTAATAACTAATAATTAATTATAATATAAGAACTAATACTCAGTTATTGAATTAATAATTTATTTTAGATTCTTGATCTCTTTAGTTACAATTGTATCAGTTTAAGATGTAGTTAAAGTACAGGCAGCCACTTAATCATCAGAGTTGATCTACCTGAATATTACCATGTTAGTGTAAAACAGGATTGTCAACCATATGGCCTGTGGGACAGATTTGGCCTGTGAAGATGTTTCATCCAGCCTGCTGGTCAATCAGTGGGCTACTGGAAGCTGGGGACCAGAGAGTTGCTGCAGAATGCAGGACCCCAGTTCCTGGCAGATGTGGCTATGTGGCAGCAAGTGGGTGAACTAGGGCTATGCTGATACAGCCCTGCTTACCCTGGGGTCATTTGGCCCACTACGACTTCCCCACCATGGCCAGTCCTGCTTTTGTCCCCACTGCAGCTGCTGCTGGTCCCATCACCATCATCCCTACTATTATCCCCACTGGTCTTACCACTCCTGCTGTCTCTGGTCCCATCATCCCCACTATCATCTACCCCAGTCCCAACACTGCCATCCTGTGCCCTGGGTTGGATCTGGCTGGTGACAAGCCCTGCACTCTGGATCTGGCCTAGGACATGTGGCGAGTCTGACAACTCTGCTATAAACCAACTCTGAGAGAACTCATTCTCTTAGTTAAGTGTGAAAGGCTAATATTCTTAAGCCTTTATACTCATTAAAGCTAATGACTCATTATATTTGAGGTGAAGCCAGATCTTTCTTGCTTTATTCATACATATAGTTCCATTTGACCCTATGCATTTAGTAAATACCAACTGGGGAAAAGCTTTCAAATCATGGAAAGATCTCTACTGTGTTAATAGTAACTGTGCATTCTTATAGGAAAAACTAAAAAAAATTTAACCAGAGCTGCTTTGGACATATTTTACAATGTGAAATACAGAAAATGTTTAAAAATCAGCTGTCATGAAACCATATTTAAAATAGTATTTCATTTGGATCTTCGCATTAGAAAGACAATGTGAATTTGAAAATGGTTTTTCATTTCAACATTTTGTACCACCTATTATTATAAATAATAGCAAACGCTCTGACTGTATAAACACACATGCTTAGCCAAAAGCATTTGTATGTAGTGAAGCACATGCTTAAAGTATCTGCAGGATTAGAGACAAGGATCACTATAATGAAGAAATTAGAAAGAAAAAGATTCTTTTTTTGGTGTTTTTAACATCATTATGTGTATGGCCAATGCCAGTGTTCTGTTGACAATCGACCTGCTCTTATTTCTAGTTCAGTGTTGTCAAACGTATGACCCATGAATCTGGTCCCTTTATACATGCAAAAAGTATTAAATAGTCAGATTCTGTGGAATATCAATTTTCATTTGAGTAAAGTATGTTTCTGACACTGTTAGTTGAAAAAATAACCTCACAAATGTAAAACAAGCATAATCATGATGGTATTGTTTACCTGAGTACATAGACAGCCTAAAACAATAACTTGGAGAAGCAGTAAATGGAACACTTATCATTCATCTCATTGCTTATTGTTTTAACAGGTAGTTTGGGGAAATCAGTGGGAATAAAACCCACAAGGGGGATGCTAGAGGATGTTGCAGGAAAGGATACAGAAAAAGGGAAAATAGGGGGGAAAATAGGCAGGAGAGGAGGAAAGAAAGAAAGATGAAGAGGGAGAAAGGAAATAAAGGATAGAAAAAGCAGTGGTCCTAAAAGTGATTAACTTCCCAGTAAATGATGCTGACTGAGGATAAAGTAATAAGAGAAAAATTGTAAAAGGATCTAGGTCCCATTTTTAAGCCACCAGCTGTGCCTAAAGAGGTAGACAGAGGATTAGAGTTACTTCAGCCCCAGAAGTAACTAGGTGCTGAACTTTCATTGGAAATTTTAAAATGTTTTTCTTTAAAGGCTTCACCCTAAAAATAATGTAGCTAACAATTTTATCATTGATTTTGCAGGTACATTCTATTGACAGCTGTGGACATTCTATTGAGGACCGGTGGTTGCTCGTAGTTCTATAAATGTCTGATCCAATCCACCATCATAATCAAAAGAGTATTTTCACTCATTAATTTTTAATGAGTTTTGCACTCTGCTGTTAGCGTCAGGACATCCTTTTCATGTGCTTCTCTTGGGGAGTTCACATTCATAGTTCCACAGGTATGGCAAGAGACTATTTATGAGTAACAGCAGAAACTAAAAAGGAAGAGGCAGCAGGAGGATAGGTACAGAAAGAGAGAGAGAGAGAGAGAGAGAGAGAGAGAGGTTTTAGGAAAATGAACCTGAATGTACTTGGAGTTATTCAAGCCTGTCCCTAAAAGACCCTTCTAAACATCAGCAGAAAAGTAGAAAGATCCATATAAAGGAGTTTGTTTCAAAACCTTACCCACTACTAAAGAGTATTCTGCAAAAATGTAAGTTGTTTAAAGTAGTCAATTTATTTTTAAAAGATCTGATAGTTTCTCTTTAAATTAGTATAAGTATGTGTGTTTTATTTTTATTTTGCATTGTATCATGTATTTGGCATTGTACTGAACATAACAGTTAAAGACAAGCTCAGTGTCAAAGATCTCATTCTAAAAGCCAGGCAATGCAGAAAACAAGACAGCAGATGACCTAGTAATTTGTTGTTGCTATTTTTGTTTGTTTCTCTAAATTAATACTCTTATTTCATGTATGCACTATTGAGAAATGGGTTTTTTTTCAGAAGGATTTCACAGAGGAACAGGAGCGAAGGACAGTCAGGACTGAGCACTATCAGCAACTACAATAAAGAATTCCATAAAATGGTTTTCTGATCTTCATTAAACATTTAGGAATTACTATAGGGAGCAGACAGACCATCTAAGTATATAGAACAGTGTTCTAGTACATTGTTTGTAGGAAAGTGAATATAAAATAATTTGTTCAATGGAGTCACTGTAGATAGTTTTCTAAACACATCAGCTCAATGTGCAGCAGTGTCCAAAAAAGCCAATAAAATGTTGAGCATCATTAAGAAGGGAGTAGAAAACAAAACAGAGAACATCATCATGTCATAATACAAATCTATGGTGCACTCACATCATGAATACCATGTGCAGTTCTGGTCTATAAATCTCAAAAATGATGTAATAGAGTTGGAAAAAGTATGGAGAAGGGCAACCAAAATGATCGGGGGTATGGAGTAGTTGCCATACATACCAGGAGAGATTGAAAAGACTAGGACTCTTCAGTTTGGAAAGGAGAAGGCTGAGGGGGGATATGATAGAGATCTATAAAATCATGAAGGGTGCAGACCAAGTAGACAGGGAACTTGCTGTTCACCAAGTCCCAGAATACTAGAACTATGGGGCACCCATTGAAATTAGTAGGAGACAGGTTTAAAAATAACAAGAAAAAGTACTTTTTTATGCAGCTCATAGTTAACTTGTGGAATTAATTGCTACAGGAGGTGGTGGAAGCAGACAGCATAGCCAGGTTGAAAAAGGGTCTAAACAAATTAGTGGATGATAGATCTATTAATAGCAGAATGGAACAGTTGGAGATACTTCCTCTGGCATCTCTAAACCAAAAATGGTAGATGCCAAGGAAGGTAATGGATAGGGGGTTGATCACACTTGTTCTATCCAGTTCAATGTTCTTCCCCTAATATCTGCTTCTGTCACTGCCAAAGATAGTGGGATGAATCAGGGGTGCTCAACCCCTGGCCCATGGGCCAAATGTGGTTTGCAGAGGCTTAGAATCTGGCCTGCGGGGCTCCCCATGGGAAATTTGGCAGTGGGGAAGCAGTAACAATTAACACTCCCGCCCCTCCACTGCCAAAATCCCAAGCCCCACACTGGGCCATGACCTTCTTACCATATGGGTAAATCGGAGCCAGGCCACACCCCCTTCCTTCCATGTGCCCAGCTTGGGGTCAAGCTGTGCCCCCTTCTCCCCATGAGGCTGGGCCATGTCCCCTTCTCCTTCCATGCAGGGCCATGTCCCCTTTCCCTCTGCCCAGCCAGGTTGTGGCTGGGCCACACCCCTTTCCCCTGTGATGCTGGTGAGGAACCAGACCAGGTGCCCCCATCTCTGTCCTGCCTGGCCAAGCTGAGGGTGGGCCATGCTCCATTCCTCTTGTGGGCAGGGCCATGCGTCCTTCCCCTCAGGGTTGGATCAGCCCCCCTAGCAGGGCCAGGTTGGGGCTGCCCCCCTCCCAGATCTGTGTAGCTGGATGGGGCCCTGCTGGATGTGGCCTGTAGAGGGATCAGGTGCTAGCCCTTCAGCCAAATAGGTTGAGTATGTTACATCTGGGCTAGATGGAGCATTGGTCTGACCCAGCCCAGCTCTCTGGCACTTCTTAAGTTCTTATGTCCTTAACTGTTTGAGATGTCCTATACTAAATTGTACTATAGAAGTGGGAAGATTTCCTTTGTGACTACACTTGGTGATCTAATTATGCTTTCCAAGAATGAAGACTAATAGTCCTTTTAATTCTGATTTCTTCTTATGGGGCTCTTGTTCTCTGGCCCCTGCTTAGCTAGTATCCCCTAAGAGTCTGTAAAGCTCTCTTTTCCTTTCTTGAAGTTAGGAGAAAAGGAAAAGTTAAATGGGATTAAAATGTTATAGTAATGACAACCACACACTAGTTGTAATAATTATTCTTGTTCTGTGTTGTCTTAATGTTGCAATTGTTGGAAAGAAGTGGTTAGTTATTTTGGAAAGCTTTTAGCTTTTAATTGCCACTTTTTGTTTTGATTTTTTTTTTTTTTTGCTTTAAAGGAGAATTCTGTTTTCATTCTGCTGGATTAGACAGAAATATCCATGGGCTCTGACTTCTGTTCACATAATCAGAGAAATCAAAATTACAGGATGGAAAACTATAGAAATGCTGCCTGCTTTAAATCATTAATCCATTTCAGACCTTTAAATTATAAACCCACTGTGTTTCTAGGGGATCAAAATTGAAAAAAACACAATGATATGATATGATATGATGTTAACAAGAAATGGATAAATGTAAATAAAAAGTTGGTTTTAGTTTCCAGTGGTTGCTGAAGAAAAGTTTTTTTGTTTCCTCCTGCCTACTTAATTAGCCCATTATAAAGGAAGCAATGTGTGGTATTCTGTAAGAAAAAAATTGCTAGACTACTGCTTTTGCAAAAACATAGGGATTAGGAAGGGCTTAATAGCTTTCTGGATCTATCTAATCGTATTGTATTATACTAATAAAAACCTTCTGACTGTTTTTTGGGGTTTCTTGAGTATTGTTTTTTGGTGTACATTTTAATACTTTTTTGCACTGTTTAACACATTATCCAGCCTGTGAGAGTTAGTACATTGACAATGTTAAACAGAACTATATTTAGAAGAGGTGGCTACCC
>NW_005842033.1:866715-870679 GCF_000455745.1 Alligator sinensis | reverse complement strand
TTCCTGCTACTGTTACCATATTTGTGTGAATAACTGTTTTCTTAGTTTTTCTTGGCAAAACAAAAATTGAAAAATAATTTTGGCATGACTGAACTATGTTGTTCATCTAGAAGCATTTTATTTATTTTTTCAGGGATCTTTTTATTCATTTTTTAATAATAAATAGGCACATTTTGAAACTTTTTCTAAATAAAAAATAAATGTTTATGTTAAAAAGTTTAAATAAACAGTTTCTATGTATTTGCAATGTATGAAAAACTGTGTGCCAAATTTAGCACAAATTCCTCACTAGTTTTGGCTTACCCAGAACTGCATTATTCAGTGAATAAACTGTTTGCCTGAAAAATATCACCCAGTTCTAACTGGTACCAATACAGTACTGAAGAGAGATCAGTGGAGGCCAAACAGTTGAAGTGCTGCTGGCAGAGTGAGTGGAGGAAGTTATTTTTGAACAACAGTAGGCAAAAAAGGAAAAAAAAATTGGTCAGGAAAACCCCACATTTTATAAACCAGTTAGCATTATATGAATGCTGCTGATGTTGTTTATAGAAACAAAAGTATGACTTTCTGTGGTATTCACTCCATCTGTTCCTTATGGACAAAGTCTACCATGAAGGAGCTGGTATCAATCACACAAGTTTTTCAATATTTAGTTTGGAAAACTTGGAGAATGTGTCTAGGGCATGTAGGTAAAGATCCTACTTCCTTCCTTTCCCCACACCCACTGATGAAGTCAACAAATTCAATTCAACAAACTCAACAAAAAATTAGTGCATACAGCTTCATTCTTGGGATGCTGGTAACAACACAGGTGGGTGCCTGGGGCAGCTGACACACACAGGGCAGTAGCAAATTTTGATTGCTGCCACCGCTGGCATGATTGTGCAGCTGTAACAGGTGCCATTTTTTTCTGCCCTTCCCTGCCAAATCAGCACCTGGGGCAGCTGGCCTATTTGCCCCATTCTAATTATGCCACTGCCAGCTGGAAGTGAAAAGGCACCTGTTTATCTTTTACAGCATAGGATGTTGGGAACACACACAGCACCTTGTGTCCAGGGAGGGTCACAACGTGCCATCCATTTAAATACTTTGATATATGTAAAACAGGAATCAGGAAATTTCAATACGTTGAGGGCATGGTCACGGATTTATATGTAAGGTGACTTGTTACCTGTCCCACAGACGTCCACATTGTTTCAAGGCCTGCCCTTATGACACCTTTGCACTGCAGATGGAGTAATAGATAGCAGCTTTCAGTGATACACACCTTCCATTAGCTTTTCTCCCACACTAAAATGATAAGATATTGTTTTCTGTACGCTAACCACATGTTTCTGTGCAACAAGTTCAGCTGTCACATGACATCTAAATCAAAAGCAGGAACAGAATTTAAAGGAAAAAAGTATTGTGGTACATTAACTTCCAATGTTCAATGTTATTGCTAATATCTATGATTTAATCTTTGTAATGCTTTGCACCATTTTCATTCACAATGTGAAAAAACTTTGACTAATGCCTCCAAGAACTAGGTTAAATTGTATGGAAGGTGAACTGTACAAAATCATTTTTTAGGAGAATTTCCAGATGTTAAAGGTAAGCTTTTAAGGGGAATGTAGCTAAGTTCTACAATGATGTTTGAAAAAGGATCCCAACAGTAGTGTAAAGTGCAACTTGCAGATGAATCAGAGTGGAAAAAGGGAATGGTGCTCTTCCAGCCTCGTCCCAGAAAATATACTGAGTTCTCAACATTAAATACCATTCATATTAAATTGGACAAATGTTTAGAATATAATTATGTTTGCTTTCTGAGCTCCACCAAGCCCTGTAGTGGGAGCTTGGCTCCCACTAAATGAGGCTGGAATTTGCCCACAGGCTCTGCTAAGTAACTTGGGTTTGCGTGTTTAAGAAATAAGCTGTGCTATCAATTGCTATATTTGGGGTCAAAAAGGAATTTCTCCACAGATGAGATTGTAAAGGACAATTGTTATGTATTTATGGCCTTCCTCTGTAGCATGGGGCATAAGTCCACTTCCAAGGATTATCTAGGATATTTGACCTAACAAATTCCCTACCACCGCTGGAGTCCGTGGCAGACAGTGCTTTTTTTCTCACTTCTTCTTTTCCTGGCACACGGTAGTTTTTAAGGTGCTTGTTGCATGCTTCTGTATATCGCACACATATTACCTAGCAGTTGTGATAAGAAAATGAGAAATCACACACAGTAAACCAAGTGACCTGTGATCATTCTTCTCTTCTCTTCTCTTCTCTTCTCAATAAAATAGATGAGAACAGTGGCACTTAAAATAACCATCCTTAGGTGTCTGAGTTAACAATTCATTAAGACAAATTCATCTTTCTCAGTCATTTTTCCAGGCTCTGTGCACGTAGTTACTTCTCTTGGTCCATGTTCTTGAGGTTTGCTTTGCAACCAGATGCTTAAAAAAAAAATGAAAATGAGCAGATTTTGCAGAACAAGGCAGCAGTTTAAGAGACTGTTTGGCAAGATGTTTGTGCATGTGTGGCTATTTCCAAGCCCCACTTGCAGAGGTAGGGTGGACAAGGAAACGTTGCTCACATGCCCGAGGTATTCCTGTCATCTCACAAGAGGCTATTTTGTGTTACACACAACACAATCATTCATATTGTCAAGCCAGTCAAGAGAGATCTCCAGCAATGTGCCTGCTGGCAAATAAAAAGGCCTGTCAAGGTGCCACAAGAAATGGTGTCTCCAGGTGCATGCTCGCATGCACTCATGCTGTGCTCATGCAGAAAGCATGAGAAGCACTTGATACTTTGAATAGTAATAATACTGCTTCTTTCTGAGTGCTGAGGTAAGAAGTACAGTGTTGACAACTAAGGGCCTTGTTACACCTTACGCTGCAAGTCGCACAAATGTTGGTCAGCTTAGTGCTACCTTAGAATTAGGAGCAGCTACACCTTCAATTTGAGCAGCACATCTGTGGGGAGTTGCCACACCTTAATGGGACAGGACCTGGGTAGCACAGATCAGGAGAGAATCCTGCCCTGGAGTGGTATAACTTTGAGCCTCATAATGAATGCTAATATGAAGACAACCCAGGGATTAAGAGGTCCAGGAGCCACCCAAAATTACTGTGTAACAAGGCCCTAAGGCACGGAGGAGGAGAAGGGGGGCTATTGTTGCAGCTTCTGCTCCGTGCCAATGGCAGATACCCTCAGCTCTGCAAGAGAAATGCTTTGTATGCCACTGCCATCCTCCTTTATGCAGCTAGAGGACGAGGGGCACTGAACACGCTATTAATGCCAGACTCAAAACTTGGCTTTGGGGATCAGCTTGGGTAGCCAGGATGGGAATGATTACTGCTCTTGATAAGCCACAGAGGGCCACAGGACCACCTCAGGGCACCGTGGCAGGGAGCAAGTGGCAGGGCTTGGTCCCAGCTGGGATACAAGGCAGGGGGACAAGGACAGGAGGCGCAGTGAACGGCATCTGCTCTGCCTCCCTCCAGCCCTGTCACAGGGCCCTAGGGTGAAAGTGACCCCTACCCAAAGCAGAGTCCAGGCGGTCATCAGGCTCTTGGGCGGATCCTAGAACAGGGGGCGGGGCCAAACTCCCTTTCCCTCCCCCCCAGCAGCCTGCTGGGACTTGCAGTCTCCACGCACCTCAACAAAGGGGCGGACCCACGGCACTACAATTCCCAGCAGGCACCGCGCGCGGGGAGGCACCTGGAGACGGACCCGCGGGACTACAGCTCCCGGCAGGCATTGCTTTGTGCGGGGGGGACACCCGGAGACGGACCCACGGGACTACAACGCCCAGCAGGCGTCGCGGGCCTCACTCCCCGTGCAGAGGCGGTGCCTGAGGGAGCAGGGCGGGTGGTTGGCCCCGCCCCCCGGCACGCGGCGACCGTTGGCACCTCCCAACTGTGGGGGGCGGGGTTGGGTGGTCCCCGCCCGCGGAAGATGCAGAGGCGGCTGGAGCTGG
>NW_005842033.1:857038-866511 GCF_000455745.1 Alligator sinensis | reverse complement strand
AGCCCGCGATGACAGCCGGGGCTGGGCGGCCGTGAAGGGCGGCTCGGGCGGGGGCCGCTTCGTATTTGTCCCCCAGCTCTGCCCCGGGGGCCCGGCCCCCCGCGCCCGCAGCCCCCTTGATGAGTCCGGGCGGCGGCAGCGGGCCCATGAAAGACTGCGAGTACAGCCAGATCAGCACGCACAGCTCCTCCTCGCCCATGGAGTCGCCCCACAAAAAGAAGCAGGCGGGTCCCCAGAGGAAATGGGAGGTGTTCCCCGGCAGGAACAAATTCTTTTGCAACGGGCGTATCATGATGGCCCGGCAGACCGGTGTTTTCTACCTGACTGTGGTCCTCATCTTGGTCACCAGCGGACTCTTTTTTGCCTTTGAGTAAGTGACACTAAAGCCACCTGCTCCCCCCCCGCCCACTCACATTTCATTTTCCTAGAAAGAAACCGGCCAGGTTTCAGGGGCCGTTGTTTCGTTTCCCTTTTCCCTCTGCTGTGCCTGGCTCCTGCATGCCAGGCATCAAGGGATGCAGCCCTGTTTCAGTTAGGAGGCGCTCTGGGTAATCGCAGGTGCGTGCCATAAAACATTGCCATCCCAGGTTTTGTGCCCCTGGCTGGAGGGCTGTTTGAAAGCTGGGGTCGGGATGTGCACGAACAGCTGTCGCTCCATCATGTCTGGTTTTTGACCAAGTAGCGAGCGCCGAAGTGCCATCCTTCCCTCAAAAAACTGACCATAGGAAAGGTGCCCTCTCTTTTTCATTGGTTTGTGGCGAGCATTGTGGCTTAACTTTTGTGAAAGAGGGTTGCAGGCAGGTGTTGGGATGCCTCTGCTCTCCGTATGAAAGACGCAAGGAGGGCGTCTTCCCGTCACTGAAAGACGGGTGGCTCCACAACTGTGGCTGTAGAGTAGCATTTAATCCGCGTGCAGCTGGGTCGCATCGTCTGGTGCTGACTAAATGCACCGTATCATGGAGAACTTAAATCACAATCTATTGTTTTGAAAAGAAGTTTCTCTATGCCATTTTTTCTGCTAGTCTTTAGGGTCTTATTCTCTATTGTCCTGAATCTAGCGCTGTTGTCTTTCCATTCTTGAAAAGTCAGTGCACACGCCGTCTGGAACGGTGAAGCTGACTGCAGAAGGTGAAAGATGAAGAGGAATTGAGCACCCAGGCCTACTTTGTTCACTTTTTTCAGTACAAATTTGATCATTAGGACTCAATCAGTTTTTTTAACTGGAAAAACAAGCAGTTGAACCTCTTAGTGTGTTTGCAACTGTCTAAGGATGTTTATGTTGATATACGTGATTCTCATAATTTTTTTTGTGGATCACGTATTCCAGTATAAGAACCTCTTTAGGAGGAGTTATCACCAGTATGTAGGAAGATGCCATATTGCTTTCACTGTGGTGGTGTCAAACTGACAGTTTATAAATGAAGAAATGGCATAGAGATCAGTCCTTTCTACGAAACTTTCTCCCATAGCAGCTGTCTGGTCTTCAAATTCTGTAGGAAACATTAAATCATATGTAAGTTTAGCTGTTGCTTCTAAAAATGCTATTCTATAGTTGCAAAATAGACAAGTCAAGCAGTGCATGTTATTTTACTGCCTCAAGACAACTTGGTAGTAGCTTTTAATTGTTTCTAAATTGAATCGGGTATGTGCAGAAATCCTAACTTACTGGTGGCAGTTAAGATGAAATCAAGGTAACCAGACTATATCTGAGCTTGACTAAAAGGATTTTTTGCGGGTTGTTTTTTATGCTTTTTTCCATCTCTTTCAGTTAATTAAAGGTGACTTCTCCCCCCTTGCTGTCACTGCCCCCCAGTTGCCCCGCAGGTTTGTTCACTATGTCTTACTACAGATGTGAAACTTTTTTTGAACCTTTTGTAACTGAGCTAACACAATGAATTATGATTGTCTATCAGCAGTATGTCATCACGTTTCCTCTTCTAGTTCTAAGCAGGAATTTATACATTTTGAACATACATAAAAGAAAGTTGGTACTGCTCTGTTGTTGGCTCTGGTTAGTTCCACATTCTGTATCCTACTTCTTGGACCTCTGTGCAGCTTTGACTTCAATAGTTCTGTATTAGGTGCATATTGGCTTTTTGACAAAGAGCAAATTGCTTTCCATAAACTACTCCTTAATTGATTTTAAATGCATCTTTAAATGATGGCTTCACAAGGGAAACATGTTTTAATAAATAACATTTTTGTTTGGTTGCATGAATTAGAACAGTTGAGGCTAACTGTTTATTGCTATCCTGGTCTTTCATTATTCGTGTTCTGGTGATTAGTTTTTCTCCGGGACCCATCAAGTAATGTAAGCTGAATTGCATGTTTGAGCCTCAGTGATGTTTTACAGTAGGCAAGGTATACTGAAGATTTAAGTCTAAAACTAAGTTGCATCCATTTTAAATAACCAGCTGCATGTTATTGGGGCTTTGAAACTAGGAAAAAGGTTTGACTTATGCATGCAAGTATTTATTGTGCAGGTGCATATTGTGCAAATAGCTGTGTAATATAGGATACTGTGCGAGTCATTCTTGCATGACATTCACTGTCTTTTCCCTTGAAACACACACAAAGCTTGATAAACTGTGAACAAATTCTAATTAAATGAACTTAAACTTTTTGCTCTCAAGGGGAGGGAGAGTTGCACAATGTTCTTCCTAACAAGTTGTTACAATTGTGTGGTAGATTATGTTCTTGTTCAGGAAAATGATTGTAGTCAAATTTAGTCACGAATCTGAAGCATTATTTATTACTTGTTTACATTTAGCACAACTTAGACGCTTGTAAGAATGATAACATTTAAAAAGTGATTCTTTGTTTTAAAAGGGTTGTTTTGGGGACAGTTTCTAAATTGAAGGTCATGTTTCTTGCCTGACATCTGTGCAAATAATTATCCTTTCCTTTTAAGAAATAATTGTTGCTCTCATGTGACCAGTAAGCAGCGACTGTGAAGAACAGAAATTAAAAATCTTCATCTTCACTTTGATAAAGACACTGATTCTTTTATAGAGGGGGAGAAAAGGGTTACTGTCTGCAGAAGAGAGATTTAGAAATTGGTATTATATCATCCTCTGTGTGCCTATTAAATCTCAATGAGCTTTAGGTATTTCACACAGTTTGGTATACGGATGCAGCTAAACTGAAAGTTTTAGAAGCAATTAAAAGACAGCAAAATGTTACTTACCATTTTAGTAATTATGTGGTCTTGGTATTGCATTGTCTTTTTCTACAGGTGGAATGAACTTAAATTTGCTCAGAGAAACAGACTTTGTTTCAAGGAATTCAGCTGCCTATCCCAATTAAAGAGGATGTAGGGAAGAGGTAGTTTAGTAGCATATTCCTGGAAGCCCATATTGCTTCACTGTGGGCACTTGTCCATTATCCTTTCAATGTTATCTATTCCTCTTCGCTTGTTATAGTAGCAGGCATCTTTCTTTTTCCCATGATATTCCTTTAACTTGGAACAGACTGTTCTTCATAGTTGTTCTGTAAATCCTTCTGCTGAAGATCTGTGACTCCCAAATAGCTAAAACAGGGATGTCCAATTCATCCCAGGCCAGATCCACAGGCAGGTGGGGTTGGGGCCAAGTGTTTTAACTTAAAAAGACAAGGTTCCTTGGGTAAATCTGATATCTTTTATTAGACCAACTCAAATAGTTGGAAAAGTTCTTTTTTGCAACCTTTCAGGTACAAATACCCTTCCTCAGGCTAAGGAAGCATCTACACCTGGTGTGTGCGCCTCCTGGATGGACTGAATAGTAAAGAAGCCAGAGTCTGATATGCATGCAAGAAAAGTAGTTGGTGAAAATGTAAAGTGAGGAGTCAGTGGGTGAGAGACAGGGTGGGGGGTAGGGAATGAATGTAGGTGGTAAATAGTGCAGAGGTACTGGGTGAGTTGGATGTTAGGCAGGCTATAATTTGTCATAAATCTAATATTTATATTTAGTCCATGATGCTTTGTATCAAGTACGTTGATGAAGTGAAGTTCATAGGCTTGTCTCTGAAGGGTGTTTTGTAAGTTCCCTTTGAGGATTAGAAATGAGAGACTGGAGAGAGAGTGGTTTTCTTAAGAACTATTTATTTTTGTGGACAGAAAGGTCAAACTGTAGGGGACAGTAGTAGTATTGACAGTATGACAGAGAAAAGTGAACAGGATGAAAGGGATATAAGCAGAAGGTAAAGGGGATGAAGGGGAAATGGGGGTTATTGATTAAAACAAACCAACCAACCTCTCTCTACCCCCATGAAAATTATCTGACTTGAATTCCTTTGGAAGGAAAGTAGCAAACCAAAACAAACATGTAGTTTTATTGTTGGACCAACAGGGTTCTTTGGGTAGATGTGATATCTTTTATTAGACCAACTGAACAGTTGAAAAAATTGTTCTTTACAAGCTTACAGGCATAAACACCCTTCTTCAGGCCTAGTGTCAGCTTGTGTTTTTGTACTCTCTTGGGTTCAATAGTAGAAGCTTAAGCCAATATGCGAAATGCAGGTCTGTGAAAATGCAAGTATGTGGCAGAGGAGATGGTAGTTAATGGGGAGGAGGGAGAGGGGAATGTTGATGGGTTATGCAGTATAGCTGGTAAAATGTGCAGAGGTTAGCTGGGGTTATCAGATGGCAGGCAGGTTATAATGTGCCATAAATCCAATGACTATATTTAGTCTGTGATTTCTTTATAACCAATGGATTTATGAAGTGAAGTTTGGAGGCTCATTTACAAAAGATGTATTGTTGTGGTTTTTGTTGTTGTAATTCTTGTCCTTATAATTTTGTTCTTATCGTTGTGTTGGGACCTTGTGTGCAGCTGTGCCACCTCCATTATGGAAGCTGTTCTGCACAGGCAAATCTTTGTGTTCATGTGGAACCTTGCTGGTTTCTGTGGAGGTCCATACAGGTGAAAGGATGACTGCATGCAGCAGTTCTTATGATAGGAGGCCTAGACTGCCAGCCAGTAACATAAGGATGGGTGGGCAAGTGGGGCACAAACTCTGGGTGGTAAGGAGGGTGTATGCCAGAATGGAACTGTGGACATCCCCACTCCCCAAAAAAACCTTTCCTGCAGTAGCCCTGCTGTTCTTCCCTCCTGTTGCCTGAGCCACGTGATTCATGACATGCATAACGTAGAAGCAGTGGCCAGAGGGTTGCTGCTGTGGGGTAGGGATGTTACCTTTGGTCTTCGCTGAAAATTGGTCTTTAAAAGGCTGCATGATGTGTGTGGGGCAAAAAATAAAAGGGGTGGGGAAATGACATTTCTTTCTCCCCCACCTTGAAAACAACAAACCTCCAGAGGTGCTGCCCTTGTACCATTCACTACTGTCGCTAAGGTCACAGCATTGGTCAGTTAAGGCCCTTGTGCCTTTTGAGGCACACATCTTGATCCACAGTCTTAACTATCTTTTGTTTTATTGTGTAACACTTCTTTCCATCCCTCCTTCTCCTCCTCACCCCCAAGATCTATTTCAAAACCAAGACTCTTGAGGTGATTTAAAGTTGGGCTAATCAGCTGGTACCTTGAGCCTTAGTCCTTTATTTATATTTAAAACTACATGGGGTATTTTATTATAAAATTAGCCAGGAGAGGCCAGCCTGAAGCACATGTGGCACAATCAGTCTCTGTGTGGCACATGGCAGTTTGGGGAGGGAGCAGTGAACGCAGCAGCAGATATGGCAGGGAGCTGGAAGTAGAGTAACAGATCGGCCTGGGGGAGGAGATCAGGGAGGGTGTAGGTAGTGTTCCGCATTTTCGGTTTTTACTTATTTCACTGGTAAACTACCGGAATTTTATAGGGGTTTAGGTTGTAGCCGAGAACACACCAAAAGGATCCAGACCATGCCATGACAAGAAATGCAAAACCTGCCCCCACATCTCCACTATTACTACACCCCACAACAGAGCCATCAGCATCCCAGGATCTTACAGCTGCACCTCCAAGAATGTAGTATACCTCATCCAATGCACCAAATGCCCTGATGGAAGATATGTAGGAGAGACCAGACAACAACTGCGCACCAGAATGAACGCACACCGGAAATCCATCAAAGACAGAAACACCCAATTACCGGTGGGGGCACATTTCTCACAGGAGGGCCACTCTCTTTCTAATCTCTCAGTCCTGATCCTCAAGGGAAACTTACACAACACTTCCCAGAGACGAGCCTATGAGCTCCATTTCATCAACCTGCTGGATACTAGAGATCAGGGACTAAACATAGACATTGGATTTTTGATACATTACAATCTGCCTGGCAACTGACTCCCCAGCCCAGCCCCTGGCTTCTTTACTTTTCATTCCATCCAGGAAGAGCACACAGCAACTGCTGCAGCTTCCTTAGCCAGATGAAGGGTTTTTGAACCCGAAAGCTTGCTTAATAACTATTCTCCAACCATTTGGGTTGGTCTAATAAACAATATCAAATTCACCCAAGGAACAGGAATGTTTTAGAAATTATTTCAGTTTTACTGATTTTTACACCCATTTTTCAGTGTAAATCAGTAAAAACTGAACGGGGGGTGGTGGCAGCCACACATGGAATGGAGGGCAAGGGCACTGGTGGTGGCCACACGGAGGCCAGGGCAGGGTGGCTGGAGCTGCTGTATGGGGGCACGGGGCTCCTGGCTCTGACCCTGGGCGGGGCAGGTTGCAGGAATCGCTCCCAGGATGGGCAGGTCCCAGCTGCACCCGGCAGCTCCAGGTGTGGCCCTGCTGTGGGTGCTGGGAGCTATGAGCCCCGCCAGGGGGGTGGGCAGGAGAGCCTGACCCCACTCCCTGTGGCGGGCGCTGCACCTGGCCACACCTCATGGGCCCGCTGTGGTGGAGGCACTGTCTGGGGGCACGTGGCTCCTCGCTCTGACACTGGGCAGGGTGGGAGGGGCCGCTGCTGATGCTGGGGTCGACATTGGGTCCCCCCCCCTCCCACTTCTGTGTACGGCTGCATGCCACTCTCCCCTTTGCCTAAGCACCAGGGGAGCCTGGTAGCAGGCTGCTGCAGCAGAGGGGAGTGGCGTGGCACAGCCTGTTGGCCACTCAAGGGGCTGCAGCGGGGGGATCTGTCTGGCTGCGGGGCACGGGGGCACAGCTCTTGCTGCTATGCGCCCTCTAGGAGGGTTGCAGGCTGAAGGCCTGTGCCAGGCTGCTGCTGCTGGCTGGGGCCAGTGGCAGCACAGGGCTTTTCCCAGTGTTCGGGGTGGGTGGCAGCCTGCTCTTGTCCCGCATCCAGATTTGGGGGCATGCACTCCCTGGGAAGAGCCTGGTGCAGCTCCCTAGCCTGCAACCCTCCTGGGGGGCATGTAGCAGCAAGAGCCACATCCCACTGCCCCACCCCATGCACCCACTGACACCTCTCCCCGCTTTGCTCCTTGCTACAGCCCCGGGAGTAGCCGATGGACTGTGCCGCGCCCCTCCCCCCGTCCCTTCGCTAATCCTAGCCGTACTCCAGTCCTCCCTCCCTCACCGCTGTGGGAACGTATTATTTTCCCTGATTTAAACTGATTTTTTTTCTTCCTTTTATTCTGATTTCAACCTGGATTTATGCCCGGAAGATAGTTTTTCAGGGTTTGTTTTTGTTTTTTTTAAATAAAAGCTGAAAATGTGGAACATTAGGTGTAGGGCATGCCTGCCAGAAAGATTACCCCTGTCTTCCTGGAGTAAACACACTTTGGTTCCTAATTCCATTTTGATGATTGGAATTTTCACTTGACACTTTTTATCTAATCCTACAATATCAACTGTGTGTGTTAAAGTTAGTGCTTACGTGAAGGTACTGGAGCAACACACCTGGAAAATAGTTTCCTATTCTTCTTTCCTATTTTGTATGGCATCAGATATCAACTCCCAAATCTATGGAATATCTGGTATTATCACTCAGTGTGCAGATTCCATCTGCCCTGTCTGGACATTTGCAAAGATTGTAGCTTTTGATTAAGTGCTGTGCCATTTGTTGGACACTACAGTCACACGGAGGACTGACCAAGATGTTCATCCTGTGCAGTGTTGTTTTGAAATGTTTGTATCCAGATCTCAGTCTGTTCAGCTTGACCCATGCTTCTCTGTTGAGGTTGTACCCACTGGGGGCACATTTGGTGTTGGTATAAAATGCTGTAAGAATAGGTCTGACCTTTCACAATGATCTGCCCACTCCATTGCTACCCACAAATTTAGTTCAGTATCCCTAGTCTCTTCTAGGAGCTTGTGGGCTTCATGTACAAACAGTTTACAGTTTTTGAACCTTTACCCTCCTTCTGTTCAGCTCTTCAGTTAACAATTGATGGAGCAGGTGATTTTCCTCATCCCTTGCCTCTATTGCCAGCAATGGTATTAGGGTCTGTCTTCTTATATCACTTGATCTAATGTCCAAGAGTACCGGGAGTACATCTGTATATGTGTGTAGGTTGTGTAGCCCGTTAATGAGTCTCAGCGCACTGTTCAGTACAGTGTAGAGCAGGGCTGTGTGAAACAGCACTGTTCCATTTCGACTTGTGTTTCAACGGGACAGATTTTCGTCTCAAGTTTCATTTAGTTTTGAAGTGCTGTTCCATTTCATTGGATCTGTTTTGTTGTTTCGACACTTTTGACGTTTTGCCCATAGGCTATAATGGGGAAGGACGAAACGGCCTATAACCTCATTATTTCATGGCAGATTTGGATGAAAATAGCAGGCATGGTAGCCCCTTTTTAGGCCATGAAGCCTGCCAGGTTTCAAGGAGATAGGTGCAGGGGTTTCTGAGAAACTGCACCTCAAGCTGCTGACAAGCAAAACTTGTGGGGAGAGTGTATGTGAGTGTGAGTGTTAAGGTACAGCTGTTTTTCTGTCCCTCCCCCAGAGCACTGGGATTGGAAGGGACCTCGGGGAAGAATCAGTCACTGGCCAGCTA
Source organism: Alligator sinensis (assembly GCF_000455745.1). Lineage (NCBI taxonomy): Eukaryota > Metazoa > Chordata > Crocodylia > Alligatoridae > Alligator > Alligator sinensis. The sequence goes on along the minus strand of NW_005842033.1, from coordinate 857,632 downwards.
CATAGTCAATATGAGAGCAGTCCTTCCTGCTCTCTCTCCTTAGTTTCTGTTTCCCTGCAAACAAACCCAACTTTGAAACTTGAAACGTTTTGACTGTTCTCATTTCAAGGCCGTTTCAAAGTCATTTGTTTTGTTTTGGTTTCTCTGTTTTGAGCTGGAAACGAGTTAAAACAGCATCAAAATGAAACACCCAGCAAAATTTCAGCCCTAGTGTGGAGCGTTTTAGTGTGACAACTTCTGGACTATATAGAAGCACAGTTCTCTGATGTGGCATATACCATTCAAGTGTGGCACTTCTCAGCACTTTGAAGTTGGCACCCCATGTCATGCTGGCTAAACATTTTAAGACTGTATAGAGACTTTACTGCTGACGTTCTGTAGTGTGTATAGGTGAGGGAGCAGTCTAATGTGACTCTTAGGTAGGTTGGGGTATGTTTGCAGGGAAGGATGTGGTTGCCTACTCTGATATTCACCATGCTCTAGCTTGATGTTATCCAGGTAGAAGAGTGATGATACTTATTTATTGACTAGCCAATTGCCCATCAAGAATGATGGAGGGGGGGAGCAGGTGGGAAATGGAGTGGCATGCTGCCC
>NW_005842033.1:837316-856771 GCF_000455745.1 Alligator sinensis | reverse complement strand
CCCCCCCACCACCCCGGGTGGCATCCCAGTCCCTGCTCCCCCCACGTTGCCGACACTGCCATCACCTCCAAGGAGCAAGGGAGGGAGCGAGGCCAGCTTTGGTGTCCTCGTCCGTCCCCCCCCCCACTCCATCATCGCCACCTGCAGGTTCCGTCCACTCCGTTGCCTCCAGGGAGCAGGGCTAGGGGGAGGCCAGCTGTGCTGGCCTCGTCACCCCGCTCCATCCCCTGTGTCCCCACCATCATGGCAGTGTGTTGCTACCTGTTTGAATACTTCTTCGCACTCTGATTGGCTGTTTGTCAGCCAATTAGAGCTTGAATGAAGCATGACAGACAGACAGACTGCGGCTTTTATAATATTAAAATATTCAACTTAAGTGCCACTTACGGAGATGGTACTCGGTGTCTGTTCTGAGTCTGTCATATTTGTTCCTTGGGCTACTATGGCAACATTCTCAGTGTATGTTTATTGCCTTAAATCACCAGTTCCCAAACTGTGGGTTGTGACCCCAAATGCAGTCGCAACATGAGCAGGTGGGGTTGCAGGGGTGGTGGGGCTGTGAGTTGGACATGAGAGGCCATGCTGAGGAAATGGGGCTATGAATGGGATCATGCTGAGGAAAAGTTTGGGAAGCACTGACTTAGATGTTGTATGCAGGAAGTCTGAGGTGTCTCTATTGAAAAGTATTGGTAGTAACACTGATCCTTGGCAGATTCCATTCTTCAGAGTTTGTACACTGCTCTTTTCTCCTTGTCTGGTAGTGCATTTGAATGAACAGCTGGAGATCATGTTCACAATGAAAGCACATAGCTTGCGGTCAGGTATCATAGAGTAGTTTATATTTGAGGCCTTGTGCCATATAGTGTTGTAGGCAGCTGTAAGGTTGATTTTGGCACACTTCACATAAGTCTCCTATAATCGGAGCAGGAGCAGATGCACCCCTTAGCAGCCTAAGTGCAAGCTTCTTCACCATGACCTGCCAGTTGGAACCAAGAGTGTTGCACATCTTTAAATTGATTTATTGGTGAAACTTCTGTAAACTAGGCTTAATAAAGTGGTTTTAACTGGTTATATGTGGAGAAACAAAGAAAAGCAGACCCCTCTGATTTGTACCTCATCATAGGCAGTATAGTGCCTTTACAGAGGGAAGCTGAATTGTGCATTTAAAAATAGCATCTTGTTACAAACTGGAGATCGTTAGGCTTTGTCTAAATGCGTGCTGTAGCAGTTTGACTAAATCTTCTTTTCACAGTCCAGTTGAACCTGTGCAAATGTCTTTATGAGCACACTCGGAAGTTGGGTATCAACTGATTTTTAAAATGTGGCCATATTTGAGATTGCATTTCCCTCTCACCCCCACCCCCAAGATGTCTTTTGTTGGCTGCTTTAGGAATTTAAACTGATGCAACTTGTGGGTGTGCAGACAAGCCCCCCATGTCTCAACTGCTGTTGTAGCAGTTGGCAACTTGTTCTGTATCTTCTTACTTCAAGAACTAATATAACTGGAAGAGTTTTCATAACTCATGCCTGTTGGAATTTAGATTGTACAGTAAAAGCAGTGCTGCTTCATTAGTGTGTTTAGTAATACTTTTGACACATATCATAGCAAATCTTTTGTGTATAAATACTCATATTAGCAAGCTAAATGACTGCTCGATGAAATTGCTTAATCACTTTTTTGTGACAAATGCTTTCTACTATTTGGAAAGATGGAATCTTTGCATGTGATAATGTAGCATTGGTAAAATGATCACAATATGTCTTCTCTGATAAACTTACTCATCTTAAAAGCAGGATAAAAGATAATAACTCGTTTTTATTTCTAATTTTTAGTCAGTCCACACACAAAATATACTGTATTTTCTTGTCTACCTGAGTTATTAGGTTACCATTTGGTGCTATTCCGTATATTTTAGGTAATCAAAGGTGGAGGGATCTTGTCTTAAAGGTAATTTATTAGTGTCCTGCACCCCCCGCCCCCCACCCCCAATTTACTGTCAGATGTTGCTCTTCCTGAGTGGCTGGAAGGGAGGGACAAATTTGAGAATGCATAACAAAGCGGTCACCTGCAATAATGTACTGAAGGGCCTTTCAGATCTCCAGTCATCAGTTTAGTAGCAGAATTTTCAACAGAAGAAATAAATTAATTTAATTGTGGCAGGATTGGCTCTAAAATCTGCTTTCTTGTCTCAGTCTGATTGATTGCTATTTTTGTAATAAAAGGTTCAGGTTGGGTTTTATAGTGAAGCATGCTTCTTGCATTTAAACTGTCAGTTTGTGCTAAGTATTGGGTATTTTCCTTGTGGATGATACCCACCCAAGCATGCCCTTTTCTTTCTTTCATCTATTCATCAAATTATCCCTATTAAAAAAAGTTAACCACCAAGAAGCTGAAGATAACTCCCTTTCTGGCATGAAGTATAGTTTGTGTTTTATTAAGCGAATTTCCCTTATCCCTCGTTTGATAGGCTTTACGTGAACAAATTAATGCATTTTAACTCCCTTTCTCTGCAAGCATGCATAGCGTAGTTTTCCATGGGCTGAAGGGAAATTACTTTGTATCTGGCTGATCTTTAAATTATTGGCAGTGCTTTACTAACTAGGTGTATATTCAAAATGTTTTGGAACATACTGTGGGTGCATTTTTATATGCATTTGTGCTTAGTGCATATGTATACTTATGCAAATACTTTTCCATAGTATTTACGGTTAATGCACACATTCATTTAATTCAGTGCTATTAAAAAATGGGAGGGAGTATTCAGTGCAGACATTCACAGAAAAAAATAGTTCTTAGTAGCAAGGTAACAGAAAATAAGGTTTTTAGACTCTTGCTGACTCTCCTTTCTGCAATCTCAGCTGCTTTTCTTTTTTTTCCCCTATAATTGTTTCACTCTTTTTTTTCATTACAAAGTGAGTTGCACTTTGTTGGTATTCACTGTGTGGTGTTAGTTGAAGGGGCAAGTTTAGATCATACTTTTAAATCTGTCCTCCTTTATTTTGGTCCCATTTTCCTTCCTCTAGCTGTTGGTATTTCTTTTGGCTGCTGCCTTTTCCCCCCTCCCCCGCACAATGAAGATAAAGGTTTTTTTATTATTCTTGGGGGAAGAAATCTCACTCGACGTTCTTGGGAGTTGGCATGTGTACGTGATGACATGAAAAGTGTCAACTAACTGCTCAGATATGTATAAAAGAACTGTGGGGAAAAACTGAAATGTGGATTTAGGGGCCACAAATGTACAAAAGCCAAAAGCTAGGCAGCTTCCTTTGCCTCATGTCATTTCTCCTTTTTGGATATTTTTCTTGACCTGTCCATTTTAATACGGCCATAGACTAGCTTCCTTCCTGAAAAAAAAAAAAAAAAAATCTCTTCATTGGCAAAGAGAGAATCATTCTGACTGTACTTCTGTTTGTTAAAATAACTGGAGTTCTAGTAAAGAACTAGAGCTTTCTATTAAAAGTGTAACTATTAGTGTTTCTCAAGCCATAAACAGCATTCAGAATGCAAGAGAGTATGATGAACACTAGTAACTCAGTAGACTAATATAATTTTCTAACATAGACTGTAACAGAGGTTTACAGTTGTATGTTACATGTAAGCATTTGCTCTCTGGGCCACTTACAATTTTAAGTCCTATTTCTGTAGTGAGCATGTTTGTTATTGCCCTGAAATAAAATAGTTTTCTGATAGCATACTGTTAGGTTAACAATAATTTAGACTATTAAGAAGTATTAGCTTTACAGCTGAATACAAGGCATGACCTGTGGCCTAGCAATGCCGCTGCCCACAAGGCAGAATGATAGCTAAGCCTTTGCTTGTGTCAAGTAATCATTTTAACTGTGTTAAACATTTTCTGAGTAAAATGCAGCAAGTGGATCTGTGTCTGTGTGCTGGAAAATCAGCTACAGCAAAGAACAAGATAAGACAGGGAAACCATTGTTCTAAGTACAGTGATCGTGTCCTTAAGAAGTATCTACCACTGCAAGGTCTTGCTAGCCTATCATAATGTTACTGTTACTTAACTGTTACTTAGCTTTTAGAAAGTGCTAGTTCAGCTTAATAAAAATATGCTGTTATAAAGATCTGTGAAGCACCGCCCAAGTATTGCTTTTGTTAACCCTGTAGTCTTACCTTGTTGTAAAAAGTATAAAAGATCGCCCCACCCTTTAGGGGGGGCCATTTTGCCTCTTTGCTGGTTTAATGGTCATTGCTCAAGCAAATATACTGCAGTAAACCTTTACCCGTGGTTGTCTGGTTCCTATGCAGCTAGACAATGAACCCCAGGGAGTTTTCTCCCACCACATTTCCAAGACTGGGCACTAAATCCATTCAGCAAAAACGGAACATATTTAATGCAGTATTGAATCAAAACCCAAGCTCCATCTAGTCCAATATCCTGTTGTGGTTACTGTCATGCATGCTTTAGCAGAAAGCAAGTCTGTGAGATAGTCAGTTCCCATATTAAGACTTATCCTGATTTATTATTTGTTAGAGATCATGATTTGGGATTTGAGCCAATAATTAATCCTTCCAAAATTTCTGTTAAAATTAATAAATGTGGCTGTTATCCAATGCCAATGTATCGTGTGTGTTGTCGTTGTAGCACCTTCCCCCCCCCCCCCAAATGTAACTGGATTTACATTACTGTATAACTTGCTTCTTTTTCTTTCCTGACCAAAAGGTCTCACGGGTGCATTACTTTCTATTGCAGTGTTCTTTATCACACCCTCTGATTTTGTGTAGCAGTACTTCTTGAAAGAGAGAAACTTTTCCAACTACATTTATTCTTTTGCTCTGTTTCTTTGGAATCCCCTTAAGTCACAGGTGTAGATAAATTCCTATTTAATTCTTACCTCATAATTCAGTCATGCTAGAAAAATAACAATACTAGAAGACCAGTCATCACATGATTTAGCCTGTACCATGTCATTCCTTTAAATGACACTTCATATTTTCAATTTTCTACAGTTAAGTGTGCACATGTTTTTTTCCTTCATTATGGCAGGAGAAAAACACTCATTTACATAGGAGCTAGGCAAAAATAATGGTTTATATCAGGGGTCAGTAACGTTTTTGAGCAGTGTGTCAAAAACATCTGCAACCTGGACTTGTAAGACAGTGGTTCCCAGCTTTTTTTATACCGTGGCCAGACAGGCGTGGGATGGGGCACACAGGGCCAGCTGCCTCCCTCCTGGGGCTGCCTCACAGTGCAGCTTTAACCCCGGAAGTTCAGATTTAACCCAGGTAGCCGCTCGCCTGGGCGGACAGACGGGGGGTCAAGGGGGGGGCTCATGCCATGTCCCAGCAGCCGACCCTCTGCGGCCCAGTACTGGGCCGTGGCCCAGTGGTTGGGAACCTTTGTAAGATGTTGGCATGCCAGGGGCAGAAGGCAGGGGAGCTATGAGGGGCCTGATCCTTTTTGTGGCAGTGAAGCCCCAGTCCCTTCCCAGAAGTGTGAGTGCCAAGCAAAATGTCTTCACATGCCATAGTCTGTATAATCCTGGTTTATATTGTCTATGACACAACTTGATTGATAAGTTGCCTTTGACATGACTGTTTTAAATACAGGTACATTTTTTACCTTACAAGAAATGGGGGAAAGTTATGCTTTTAATATTTTAAAACAAAGTGTAATCTTCTCATATGCACCCCCCGCCCCTGCTCATAATGCCAAAATGGTACTTTTCAGGTGTTTAAAAGGTATATCTTTCAAGTGTTCAAAAAAAAAAAAAAGACCTCCTAAAATTTAGTCCTAATACTTTACATAAGAAACTTTGTTGAAAAGAGTTCTTTAAGTTTTGAACACTTGGAATGTAATGTTAAAACTTGAGCTAGTATAGGGCTGTCCAAAAGTGGCCGGGGTTGCATTTGGCACTCATTGTGGGCCCCAGCTGCACGCTGGGGGGTGCACAAATCCCATGTGGGTTTCCAGGACTCCTGGCATGTTCAGCATGCTTCCTTCTGCCATGCGATGAAAGCAATTTGATCTCCCACCCCCAAACTCGACTGTGGGAGTGGCCACCCAGCTCCATGCAGGTTGCACAAGAACCATAAGCCACTCCTTTGTTGCCCAGGCAGTGAACTTATTACACAACCTCCAGTCATGCTGCCCTGCCCTGAAGACTCTGGCTGCCATTCACTGAAACAGAAGCAGTGGGGGTGGTGGTGGCTGATTGCAAGCCTGTGGGCCACACTTTAACCCCTTGCAGGTTACATGTAGCCTGTGGGCCACCAGTCGGGCAGCCCTGAGTTATCGCATGAGAACAAGCTAGTAAAACTTAATTCCAAAAAAAAAAGAGCTGAGAATATTTTATAATTGTATAAGCTGTGTAACACGAATAAAGGAATACAGTGAGAGGGAGAAATGTGGTTTTGTTTTTAAATATTAAAAATGGCTTTGATAACATAGTTAAGGAAATGTCTTTTTTGTTAACCTGATAGTAGTCTTCTGTTAGCACATGTATGTAGTTTTTCGAAACAGATGAAAGAGAGGTGGCAGATTTGCAGATGCGACAGTGCATGGTGTTTTTCTTATTCAAGGTAGTAATACTGAGGAAGAGTTCCACTGACACTAGTGGTAGCAAACCATAAAAGATAATAATGTAGCAGCTAATTTTCTTTTAACTGAGCAGATGCAAAAGCTTATCAGTGAAACTATGAAGTAGTAATTACAAGACAAAGTACTAGCTGAAAATCACATTTAATATCAAAATAAGTTTGTAATTACTCAGTTCTGGTGCTCAGCATACTTTTTCTCTCCACAGCAATGTTTGTTTTCAAAATAAATTTGCATATCTTTTGTCTAAACCTGTTTTCAAGGCAAAGTGGTAGGAAGTCAAAATGTGGCATTATAATGGAAACTGGTTACAATTTTAATTATGTACAAGTTACTGTTTTAGTAAGGCTAAGTTAAAGGTTTTGAATGGTCTTCCTTCCCTTTAGTGGAGGGGTGGGGAGGTAGGGGTATTAGGAACTTCTGGATGAAGTCCACAACTTCTTGAAAAATGTCCATGACAGCTTTCCAATATCCGCTTTTTAAATGTGGTTTTAAATCTTTTTGTATTTTAGTGATTTCCTTCTGATTAGTAACTGTAAAGTATTTGCACATTGTATCATAGACGCTAATGAGATCTTTATATAATGAACTTAAGTAATGAGATCACATCTGCTTTTCCACTCTCAATTCAAATTTCGCATAGCAGTAAATATTGTAATCAGTATGCAGCATTCTCTTTTTTCCTTTTATTAACCCCCCCCAATTAAGCTTTGATACAAAAATGACCAATTCAAAATTGACAGTTTAAACTATATGTCACTTTATATGTGACCTGTGTGGCAGAATTTCTCTCCCCAAAAACTTTGCTGTGTGACATTTTGGTTAACATGGTCACTGCAGAGGGCAGACATTCCATCTCTTTAGATAACCCTGAGTTGTAACCTGAGCTGGATGTGTTCCTGAGGGAGGGGGGGGAAACCTGCTTCCTCTGCCTATGTGACTGGCATCACATACCTGGGTGGGGGGCTTAAGCTCCCTATTGTTCTAAGCAATGCCAGTCTACCTGGCAACCAGTGATGCATTTCAAATTGGTTGGCTGGCAGCCAAAAGGTGCTGGCCTCCATTGGACCAGGGAAATGAGGTCATAAGGCCTATATAAGTTGAGGACTGCCCAGGAGGAGAGGCATTAGCCATGATGTAAAAACTTAGGGAGAAGCTGGACCATCTGAAACTTGCTCGCTCTCTTGAAACTCATGATCAGTGAGTGGCCTGTGTCCAGAGGGAGTCTCCACCTGCCTCTGGATGATACTCGTGAGTAAGCTACCTGAGATTTAACTAGATATATACCTTGCAGTAACTTTAATGTGTGATCAAAGGCTATCCAGCTATGCCAGTTCGCTTTATGGGATTTCTCTGATATTGCTCAACCCTGTACCCTATTCCAAACCTACTCCTTGTAACCAGTAAAGTTCTTTGTACCTAGCGTGGGAGACTTATTGGGAGTGGGTCTAGATTATGCCTTGGGGTTGCCCTGGTTCGGCAGACTAAGGGAGACCACTATTTATGCTTCAGACTGAGGGAAGCACCCCAGGTTCTTGGAGTGGGTCGAGTACCCTCAAGTACTACTAGGGCTGTGTTTCTCAAGGGGTGCAGAGCCAGGATCACTCCAGACCCTGGGTGGTGGCGGCGTTAACCCAGACTAGCGAGTGTGCTCCAGGAAGAGGGTCGGCCAGACATGAAGTGCCCCCCAGGGAGGCACTCGCAGCCTGGAAGGTGGTTGGGTGCAGTAAGGTGGGTGGCCCAGCACATGAGCACCCCCTACTGGCCCTCCACAACCCATGGAAGAGTACCTAATACCCAACTAAACAGTTTGTCCAATACAAGTATTGTCCACAAAAGTCCTCACCTCTCACAGTTTTTCTGGATCATCATGGTTACAACATGATTCCAACCCTGCCTCAACTTTGTTTTGAGTTATTTATACCATCTGCAATTTGTAAATTCTGTACTTTGAATACTTAAATATAACATTGCATTAGTGTATTTTTTTTCTACTGAATGCAGACTTTATATACTTGAACGGTTGAGTTGGCTGTTCCAAAGTGAGGAGAGTACATTGTCTCCAGCTAACTTCCTGCCCCTGGGGCAGGGGGTTGGAGTCGATCTTCCAAGGTCCCTTCCAGCCCTAATGTCTATGAAGTCTGTTCACCTGCATTGTTGCCCTGTGGGGTCAGGCCAACTCTCAGGATCTCAATATTGCGCTGTTAGACAGGAGGGTGTGACATAATTGCACGTATACAAACACACAGATCAATTAGGTACACCCACACACACACACTACCAGCTCAGACACATACACATCCAAACCAGCCTAGGCACATGCATACCTATCACCAATTCAGGCACATACACTATACCACTAGACACCCCAAAAGTTAGGCACAGATCACTAATTCGTATATCATGCACGCGTGCACACACACACCATTGCACGTATACAAACACACAGATCAATTAGGTACACCCACACACACACACTACCAGCTCAGACACATACACATCCAAACCAGCCTAGGCACATGCATACCTATCACCAATTCAGGCACATACACTATACCACTAGACACCCCAAAAGTTAGGCACAGATCACTAATTCGTATATCATGCACGCGTGCACACACACACCTACACAGGTGAGTTCCTAACTTGGATGGTACAGTGTGTATGTGTGTGCTTGGGGGAAGGTTCAGGTGAGAGAGAGAGAGTTAAAGTGTAGGGAGTGAAAGTTGCCAGAACCAGGATTAGAACTGGTGGACTACAGAGAAGCTGGCTGAGGAACTGAGGCTTGGGTTTACTTAAGGTAGACTGGGACTGGAACCTGAGGCAGACAGCTGAGATATTGGGGGCGGGGGGCACAGATAAGTGGTGGCAAGGAGGAGACAGCCAGGAAAGAAATTGAGGCAGAAACCTGGGTGCTCAGGGGAAAAGGAAAAGGCAGTGGGGATAAGACAGTGGCAAAGAAATAGGGGGTTTGGTTGGAGGCAGAGAGGAGCTCAGGACACGTGTTGGAGGTGGCAGTGAGCCAGAAGCAGGAGAGGGAGAAATGAGACAGAAGTTAGAGGGGTGAGGAGCAGAGATTGGAGCAGGGCCAAACCATAGTAAAGCAAAACCCAACTCAGGGGTCCAAATAACAGGTTTATTAAACAGACAATATGCCACATAGCCCCATGAAGTTATTGGTTCATGCACGCACGCACAATGGCAGCAGGAGAAAGAGACTCGGTGGAAGGGTTGGAGTCCAGGTGAGGAAGAGAAGCAACATCGAAGTCCTTGATTGAAGAGGGGGTGGGGGGTGATAGCTACCTATCCAGGCTGGAAAGGGGTTCTTGTCCAGTAGGTGTTGTCCAGAGGGGGGTCGCAGCAGGGCCTCTGGGTGGATAGGTGGTGTGGCATGGTGCTGGTCCAGATGGAGAGGGCGTTCCAAGGAGTCAGTCTTCACTACCCCTTTTATGGGGCAGACTACCTCTGATCTCCTATGGGGAGGGCCTGTCCAGGCAAGGTCAGACCTGTTCCAGAGAGTTCGAGGTGTTCTTATTGAACATGTGAAGCCTTGGCACAATGGTGGGTTGCCTCATCTTTTGTTTCTTGAATGCTGAGGGTGGTTCCAAGGGCTGGGTCTTTGGTCCAGGTATTGGTGTTTGATGGTCATTCAGAGGGAACTATTTTTAGACCTACTGCCATTGTCTCTCAAGCACCCTCATTCATCCCCATTCATTCAGGAACCAGGTTACATAGGAGGGGTAGGTGTGAGTCATGGGTTACACAAACGGACCTGTGGATAGGATGGAAACTTGACATGACTTATGCTAACTTACATATGTAAGCCTAAATCATATGGTACCAGTAAAACAGTAATATAGAACAGTAAAAATCAATATCAACAATTATACAATATAAAGAAGGAGAAAAAACAAAACAAATGCAACTTGCTACGAAAATAAAATGCTGAAGCTTATCCTATGTCTTAGCTCACTTACACTTATCTATAGAGAATAGAGAGGGAGAGAACAAGTCAGAAATGGTTGGGGAAGGGGAGAAAATGCATTTTAAAAAAAAGGAAAAGAAACTGGGGGTTTTGCTACAGCATTGCCACTTTATCATGTAAGTCAGTTGAGAGAAAAGGAGTTTTGATCACTTCTAATGCTATTTGCCACATTCAGGAGCAATATATCTTTTATCTGAAGGAGGAAAAAACATGAACAGTAGAACCTATCCTTTTTATGTGAACAACAAGAATTGCTGTTCAGATTGATGCATCTTAAGAAGAAGTGATGCATAAGGATAGAGACAGATATGGGCACAGAATGTTTTGGGTGAGGTGTATTGGTCAGAAGTGGCTAAAAACTTAGATATTCTGAGCACCTCCCAACCCCACCCCACAGTCATTTAAATATAGGCTGTTTGGCACTAAGCTGTTGTTTAGTGTACTCGATACATATTGTACTGGTGGCAATGATTCTACTCCATTGTTCTATGTAGTGACATTACTCTAATGTTCACATAGGGGTGAGAAATGACTTACGGCTAGGTCAACACATTGTGTATGTGCATTGTAGGCTTTAAAGATAGAGCTATGCCAGCAGTAGTCCTACTGCAGATGTTGTTGTTTGGCAAAAAATACTTTCTAATATGAAAACAAAACTGGAGACTAAAATATCTTGCAAATATGAAAACATTTCACACAATTAAAGCCACTCAAAGAAAAGAGAATTATATTGATAGTGACTTTTCTATAATTGTAGCATTAATATTGCAGGTGTATAATGGATCAAAGGAAGAACATTTGCTTTGTGGCTTTTAGAGGGGAGGAGGGTTGAAAATCAAGGAAGGATTATGGATTTGCATGGCTTCTACCCATGGTTTGAACAAGACTTGAACTTTCTCCAAGGCAAAGGAAACTTTTTAGGTGTGGAACCTGTTAAGGTAAACTTTTTTATCATTTTACTTGACAAGAGTAGTACATAAAAGCTATTGTATAACAGTATATTATGTAAAAGGTTGGAACACACTGTATAACATGTATCCATTCCTGTTTGGCTCAAGGGTTTGGGTTGTAGCCGTGTTGGTCTAAGGACATAGGCAGACAAGGTTCCTTGGGTGAATTTGATATCTTTTATTAGACCAACCCAAATGGTTGGAGAATAGATATTAAGCAAGCTTTCGGGTTCAAAAACCCTTCGTCAGGCTCAGGAAGCTTCACTGCTGTTTGGCTCGATGAATTCTAAGCATTTTCCCTCAACCCATCACCCTCAAGGCAATGAAAAATATTATCTTCATGCTGCTGAGATGATTGTAGTGTTATGCTGGACACACACAACCATTGGAGTGTTCATTTCTTAATGACAATGTTTGCTGTCTAGTATTTCGACTATTCCAAATTGTATGAATTGAATTTTGATTAAAGTGTGTCAGGAAAACTTTTAAAACTAGTAAGCAACTTGTGTGTGCACCATTCATAGGAATTTGTGGAATGTTTTTAGCTCTGGAGAAATCAAAATACTTTTTATTATAGTACCTTTTTTAGTTAAAGGCATCCTTGGCAAGACTTTGAGAATTCTCCCTATAACACTCACTGATGATGGAATGATGTCCACGTAATTATTTCAGAATTGCTCTATAATGGTATAGTTATTGTTCTATAGATGTGCTCAGTTTTTCTGTGTTAGATAAACTCCTAACCTTTTTGGCCTTTCCTTTCTTCTCCTTTAACTTTCCTAGCCTCTTCAACCTGTTCCTGTTATAGCTCAGCAGAGCTCTTATCTCCAGAATATATTGAAAGGATTTAAAAAACTTACTGCCTTTCCCTTTCAACAGGCTTACAATCTTGTGGCACACCCCAGCCCTGGGTACAGCTGGGTGTGCCTCTGAGACATACTCCAAGGTGCTCTGGCACTTTCAGAGGTGTTCTTCTGCTCCATATCCCTCTCTGCTGTCCAGTGGTGAAGCATAAGAGGTACACGGGGGTGCACATGCACCCTCTGAGAGTGCCGGTACACCCCCTGTTGGGCTGCACTCCCCACTCAGGTGACGGGCAGCGGGGCAGGCATGAGTGCCAGTGGCCCCCTTCCGCGAGTGTTGGCCGGGGAGTACAAGCACCAGATGTAAGCCATGGCTGCTTTGGGAGTAGCATGGCTGCTTACTGGTTGGTAAATTTTGCCATGGGGGGGACTCCACTTCCCGTGGTCGTGCCCCTCAACTAAGGTGGCACCAGTTGCCCATGCTGCTGTCTGCTCCTTGACCATTGATAACCAACTGAGATGATGTACCAGAGGCCAACTCCTTGGTCTTTGGCACCTCAGCCTTACTTGTCTCCCAGGCCTTGCCAGACTGGGGATTCTGCCAGATAGAAGAATCACACCCTTGCCCAATGATACACTCAGAAAGACGGATCTCTTTTTCTATAGAGCGGGCAAGCCTGTATGATCAAATGCTCCAAAATCACAGTTATTACTGACCATAAGTAGGTTAAAAAGGATAACAAAGGAATTTATTAAGAGCTAGCATAAGTCAGTAACCATACAGTCATTCTGCTCCATGGAGATAAAATGAGGAATTTTTAGTCATCCATCATCCCAGGATGTACTGCTCCCACCCTGCCCCCTTCCCTCCATTCCCTTTGCCCTCCCCTTCCCCCTGCCTCCCCACAAGAGCAGAGAGGGCACCCCCAAGTGTTGTGGCTTCTAGCCATGCCCCAGTTCACCAACCCTCTCGTGGCAAGTCACAGCTGCGTAGGCAAGAAACAGTAATAACCCTTAAAGTGCAACTGCTCACAGCATAGTGCTTAAATGATACCTTTAGATGGGGACTATGCATGCCATATCAGTAAAACAAGGACAAGAAAACATGCAAGATGTCACATGACTTTGTTTGTTTTGTGACCAACTTGAATTGTAGAGTGGAAGAAACTTGAGTGGTATGTAGTGCTGGCAAACTCAACAGTTTAAGTGCAGAAACTGATTGGATGAGGCTGCAGTATATAAGAGAATTAGCTTTTCAAAATGTTTTTGTATCTTTGGGCACTACCATTAATTGCAGCACAAAACATTGTCTCCGGAGCAGGGTGGGGGGAAGGAGTTATGAATTAGGAAGCGTTCAGTCCCTGCATTCTAACACAAATCCATTTCCTTATAATGATTTGGAAGTAATTCCTTTTTATGAGGTACAAAGTTTACGGGTTCTCTTCTTTAGATAAAGAACTGGCACTTGCAGTTCAACAGATAGGTCTGGCAAATGTGTGTGTTTGTCTTAAATTAAAATAAATGTTTTGTTTCTATTTGAAAATAAAGGCTCCTTGTTCCTTTTGAGGTCAAGCTGCATTATGCGTTCTTTTTACCAACAATCCCTATGAAAATATTAGGTAAAAACTTGCATCTTTCATTCACTCCTGCATTAAATTGGGGGAGGCACAGTGTATGTGATACTCAGCAAGAGTATGAAGGTTTGGTGGGCTAAAGCAGATTTTACTTGTTCCAACAACTGCCCCCCTATAAATGGCTGTAAGTAGAGAACCAGAAAAAGTCTGGCCTTAAAATAGCAACTGACGCACTTTGATCTCTGCATGAAAACCTTCTGTGAACTAGCTTTCAGCTTGATTGGAAGATAAACACAAGGGGTGCCTGTAGATGTACGGGAAGCTACTTTGACACACTGCAATTACAGTATGCTAATTAGTGCACCTCTTGCAGCCTCCACATCTCGTGTATCAGTGTCCCCACACTTCAAAATGGCAGCAGGAGGGGGAGAGCTTAACTAAAACTCATCGAATGAGCTCTAGTTAAAGCGCCCCCACTGCTGACATTTTGAAGTATGGGGACACTGATACATGATGCTGCAGCCCTGCTGAAGCACGTGAGCTATACAGCTGCTGGAGAGCTGGATCAAACTCATGTGATTCCTTTTTCAGTAAAGCACTGTTTTTGGTTGGTTGCTTTGTTATTTTTCACATCTGCCAGCACGCACTGTGACCCTCCCCAGTACATAAATTTTGCTAACCAACACTTAATGTTAAGTGAATGATTTTAAAAACACACCCAAACAATTTTGCCTTCCTGTGGGGTTTTTTTATAATTTTTCAAAAAAAGAGCAGCCCTTAAAAAGGTACATTTTCTATAGAAACTCTTTCTTTTTTCTTTCTAAAGCTCTTTTGTTAGTAGTCCTCATTAAAAGAAGAACATTCAGTTTTATGCACAGGAGATTAATTTGGGAACATTTACTGATCAAGCAAGTATTTGGCTGTTGAAATAATTGTAGGCTTCTCAAATGAGTGTTATCACAAATATTTAATGGGCATTGATCCCTTCAGGTCAGAGTGCAGGCAACTTTGCAGAGTAGCTGCTGTGTAGTTTGTGCTCTGTGAGATAGAGGAGGACTTTCAGTTTTGTTCCCAGTGCTGCTAAATGTTTAAAGATTTTTTTTTAACTGTACACTAATGCATTTTCAAAATGCATATTATAGTAACACTTTATTGCATTTTTTTTAATGTCCTGGTTAAATAAAGGGAAACAATGAATACAGGAAGCAGGACTATCTTCTTTCACAAATCTTTATTAAATTGGTGGGGTGGGGTTGAGGGGGTGGGAGTTGAAACACCGTGGAAACAGCCCAGGAAAGGGGAAAACTGGAATTATTCAAGGAAAACCTGACAGGTCAAATATTGCCCAACATTTTAAGTTGTGTAAAAGGTTGTTTTTTTGTTTGTTTGGGGGTTTTTTTGTAAATGAGCAATAGGAAGTGTTTGCAACCCAAATCTTGCAACATTGTCTGGGTGCATGAGTTGAAGATAAAAGCTTAGTTTAATTGTCGAAGCTGAAAGGAACATGCAAAATAGAATAAAACTGGCAACTCAAATAAACAAAAAAACCCCTAATGCCTAGTGTAATAGGTTATTAGGGTCTGATACCATTCCTACAGAGGAAAGGATTAAGTGGATTTTGTTGCATATCATGCTGGCTATATAGAGGATGGGAGTGTGGGGTATGAAGAGAAGTGGGTGACTTGGGTGGGATATACATATGTGAGGGTCTGCTCAGAGTTTGCAGTCTTAAGAATTGCCAAGTCTGAGGGGATGATTGGATGCAGTTTCTTAATCAAGCTACAGAGCATGTGGACTTTGTTTTAGAGCACATTGGTACAGGCAGCTGGTCAGAAGAGTAGCTTCAGTGTTTGCTTTAATATCAGTGTTCTTTGAAAATACTTGGAAAAGTGCACAGTATGTACAGTTTTTTTTTCTTCTGTCTACTGTGGTGCTCAGAAATTTCCTGTCAGGCCCTTTTGTTAGCAAGCTCCCTTCTGAATGAGGAAAACTGCCTGGAGGGACTAGCTTACAATGTTGTTGGGTAGCTGTGCAAATGGTCCCATGACTTTCTTCACTCTGCCCCCACTCATTGTCCCCTTTTAATGTGAGGCAATAAGAGTGTACCTCTGTAGGATCCAAAGATAAAATTTTGTCCTGGGGCAAACCAGTCATTTGTTTTTTAGTTTTAGTGCTCTCCTTCATGGCAGGGGCTGATGGAAACCCAGAAACTTCTTGTTAACAGAAGTCCAACTTAACCAGTCAAACTATTATTGCCATACCTGAGTAATAGACACAGTTTGTCCTTCTAAATTACTTTAAATTTAAAAAAAAACCCAAACCCCCTCTTTTCTCTGCCATTTTGACTTTATGCTTGCTTTTGCTAGATTTCTCTAGCTCTCTCCAAAAGTTGTTGAATTTCTTTTGCTCCCTGTACAATGATCATGATGGAATAGAACAGAAAACTGAGATTTGCATGAAGGAATACAACCCTCCAAAATGTTATTCTCCAGAGACGGGGCACCACAAATCTCTCTCTCCTTCCTCCCTCTTCCCCCCCCGCCCTTAAGTGAAAAGTTAATTTCTCACCCTAAACACACCCAGAAAGCTGTTATACAGCCAAGCCCTCAGATACTACTGAATTTGCACTGAGAACACCTGTGATTGTCACCTCACAAATCTCAAAAAGGCTCAACAAGGATGCTCCTCCAGAGAGATTGATTACACTTTTGAAAGCCATCCAGATACCACATGAAGAATTGCTGTAGTACAGAAGGAAAACCACCATGAATCGCACACCACTAGTTACAACATTACCCCTACCTGGAACCTATATGGAAAATCCTCAAACAATTGCAACCAGTACTAGAAGAAGACCCAATTCTTAAAGAGTTCGTTCCAGAACCACCCATCCTGGCCTTCAAACAAGCACTGAACCTAGTTAACCTCATCACCAGAAGAAAACTTCTTATAGCCCAAAACACACCAACTGGATCCAGACCACGCCATGACAATGTAATATACATTACATGTATGTAATGTACATTACATGTACAATGTAATGTAATGTAATAGTAATGTAAAACCTACTAACACAGTTCTACCACTCCACAATTACTACACCCCACAACAGAGCCATCAGTATTCCTGGATCTTACTGCAGCACCTCCAGAAATGTAATGTATCTCATCCAATGCACCAAATTCTCTGATGGAAAATATGTAGGAGAGTAACTGCACACCAGAAAGACAAGAATACCCAATTACCGGTGGGGGCACTTTTCTCACAAGAAAACATTTCTCCATCCAGGCTCTCAGTTCTAAACATCAAAAGGGAATTTACAAAACACCTCTCACAGAGGAGCCTATCTATGAACTTCACTTCATCAACCTACTGGATACAAAAAATCATGGGCTAAGTATAGACATTGGATTTATGACACATTATAACCTGCCTAACATCTGACTCCCCAGGTACCTCTTCGCTATTTGCCACAAGGGTGGGCAAAATGATCTGCCTGGCCAGCAGCCAGACTCCATTTCCTTGCCCCAAACTGTAGCATAACTAAGGGTGTGCAACTGGGAGAGAGACCTTAGAGGAAGCAGCTGCATAGATGTTTGAAAGAGGGTTGGGTGAAGGCTGGCTGCAGGAGAAAAAGTACTTCCATGGATAGAGGCATAAAAAGCAGGCTTTATGCCCTGGCAGCAGCAAACACAGGGACAGTAGTAGTGGCTGCCATTCTCGTACTTCTTCTGAGTTGGTGCTTGGGCCTGGTGTTCCAGTTGCACACTCTTAGTTATGCTGTGGTTTGGGGCAAAGAGGATTTCTGTAGAAGTTCTGCACACAACCAGGGAAGACCATCTTTCCATAAATAGTTTCAGATTTTGTCTTCTGCACAGTTCACTATATCTCTGTGGTACAAGGCAGGGTGACTGCTACATAATCTAGGAAGAACGTTTTACATGGTATGTGGAACCTGGCCAAATGGGGCTTGCATATTGCTTGAGTAACTGCTACAAATAAACATCTTGTAGTGTAAAAAACCCAGTTTGTCTTTCCACTAAAGATCTTGCATAATGAAGGGCTACTTAATGGAAGGAACAGATAGATGTGTGAGCCATCAAAAGTTGTTGAGGCAGCAAAGTGACCTACAAAACTGATTGGATCTTAGAGAAATTAAAATTTACTGTAAATTTATGATTATCACAGTCCACAGGTTAAATATCAGTGTACTCAATATTCGTTTAATGGTGACTTTAAATCTTTGCTCTTTGCACACTTGCATTAAAGAATATTTGATTTATTTTGCATAGGACTACTCCTCTTTCTGGAACAGGATATTGAACGTTGCTTTTGGGAATTCATTTGCTAAAGTGCCTTCCTAGTTCTGTTTTGGTGCCATTTATTTCTCTATTCTTGAGTTTCAGAATGCTATAGTATGTGAATATGACAGAGTGAAGTGATAACATGCAGAATATTTCATACCAATTTATAAGAGAAAATTACTTATTTCAACATGAACGCAAATTAATTTAAAGGATACTTCTGTGTCAATTACTATATCCTTATGTATGTATCAAACAAGCTTATTTTCAGTGTTACTTCTTTAAGAGAAGATTACCTATTAAACATTTCCCTTTAATGGTGATAAGAGATTTAGCTGCTGCTGCTAACTGAATCATGAAACTAGAAGATTTAATATTTGTCAGTAGACAATAGGAGATTCAAGTGGCTTGCAGCTTAGTCTGTGGCATTTATTTTCTTAGACTTCTTCTGATTTACAGTTATGAGAACAGTAAAAAGCACATGTGCTATGTAAGCAATATTTTTTAAAATTATTAAGGTAACTTTTATGCAAATTTAAACTAGTTTGGAATTGCCTCCCCCCCAACAATTTCAAAATGTCGTTAAAGAAATATGTTAGAGATAATGAATGCAAACACTTTTGTTCAACTAAATTAAAACTTAGATTCTTAATATTGCCCCATTGGCTTTGAACAAGAACTGTTATAAATCTGAATTTCCTTTAGCTTTGAAAGGAGGCTCACCTTCTGAGAGCTACGAAGGTCTATTTGGCTTCCAAATGTATATATTGGACAACTTTGGTGTTCTTATGGGAAACTATGTCTGTAATTGTTATAGATAAAGACTGAATGTTGTTTGGAAAGCTGAGGATACTTGAAAGGTGTTAGCCTGGATATGCAGATGAGTGGCTATTTAAGATGGCCATTTGGTATGACAAGCTTTACTTCGGCCAAGACTCCTTGCAAGTACGGATCATCAGCAGGCATCCTGGTTTTCCTTGATCAGAAAATTTGCGACTTTTTAAAACCCCCCAAATATGTGACTAATATTAAATGCCTCCCACAGCTCCCCCGGCCCTGCTGGTACCTCTAACTCCCCCTTCCTCTTCCTCCTCCCCCCAAACCTGCTGGTGCCCTTCACCCCCCACCCACAGTCCTTGGCTGCCAGGGCTACAGGGCCAGGGACCTGGGTCTGCAGCCCCCTGCCCCCAGCAGGAGGTGACAGCCACTGCAGTGGAGCAAAGCCTAGCTTTCCCCCCCCCCCCCCCCGGGCCGCCGTCGCGGGGCGGGGTGGGGGGGGGGG
>NW_005842033.1:833292-837293 GCF_000455745.1 Alligator sinensis | reverse complement strand
ACTTGTGCACGGTGGGGCAGGCGCAGGCTGTGGGCTTGGGCTCCCACACTGCTGCCCTTTCCTGGGGCCTCTGCAACCTAGCAGATATAACCTGGCACGGCAGGGAACAGTGGAGCCGCACGGAGAAGATTCCTGCCACTGCAAGCTCCATGCTGCCCTGGCAACGCACCCCTTGCATGCGTGGCAGTGTTGCAGGGTTGCACCCCTCAAAGCTGCTGAGCATGCAAGGAGCATGTTGTGAGGGCAGCTTGAAGCAACAAGCAGCTTCTCTGCATGGCTCTGCTGTTCCCTGCTATGCCAGGTTGCGCCTGCTGCATTGCAGAGGCCCCAAGGAAGAGCAGCAGGGCAGGGAGCCCAAGCCCTCAATGGGCAGCCTACCCTCACCCCTGCCCCACGCACAGATCTGGAGGGCAGAGATTCCCCCTGCTCCCTGGGAGTGCATGCAGCGGTGCGGAGCTGGCCTCAGCCCCCCAGACAAGCCACCTGTGGCCCCATCCCGCTCCCTGCTGGGGCCCTGTAGCTGTGCGTTGTGGCCCTGGGCCCCAAACCCCATGCATCTCCAGCTGGGCAGTAGCCCCAGTCCCAACCCCAGCCCTGCCCAATTTCCTCCCTCCCTCTTTACAGGGGCTCAATTTCCCCCCCCCCCCATCTCCCCCCACTTCTTACCTGCAGGAGCTGCACTCAGAGAAGATTCAGAGATTTGGGCAGTCCACGCTCGCTGGCACAGGGAGCTGGACCCGGGTTCCATGCCAGTAAGTAGGGGGTGAGGGGGTTAGAGGAGGGGTGAGGGGATCATGGGGGGGACCCCTGCCTGCTCCCCCGGCCCCCTGAGTGCTCCCTGACCCCTGCCCGCTTCCCTAGCCCTGTCAATGGCTGCCCCACTTAGCCTCAGCATCCCGGCACTTAAAAAGAAACCAACAAAAAACCAAAAGCCTTGTCTGGGCCTCTCGGGGCTCATGGCAGAGCCCCCCTGCACAATGGGGGACAGCAGGGATCGCCCCCCACCTGGCAGGAGCCGGTGAGTGCAGGGCTTTTTTCTTTACTTTTCCTTTTTGTTTTTGTTTTTTTTTAAAGTGCTAGGACGCTGGGGCAGGGCAGGGCCATTGAGGGGACTGGGAGAGCAGGTGGGGGATGGGGCCTGTTTGATTTGGAGATTTGGCCGATTTGGTGGCGGCCAAATCTCCAAATCGGTTTCAGTTGAATCAGTTTGGGATAATGATTCAAATTGCTGTTCCCCGGATCGGCCAAATCTGAATCCAAAGCAAATACTAGCCACTTTGCACGGGCCTACTCCTTATCATGAGTGACTTGGCACAGAGGTATAACAGCAGCTCTGCATCCTGAGCAGCATCTCAGTGGACAGCATTGACTGTCATGCTGCCTGTGGTGGCTCTTTGTGCCCCATTTCCCTCAAAGGTGACAACTCAGGCTTTTGTCCTAGTTGCTACCCTCCCCCCCTCCCCCCCCCATCTCCATTTATGCTGCTGGCTTGGAGGATGAAGGAGGCAGAATCATTTTTGTTTCACTGTTAAATTGCAGCCAACAGGGAAGACTGGTACAGGCCACTTCCTTAGCATATTACCAAGGCTCCCTACCATCTCTTGTTTATTTTTCTTGCACAAAACCATAGAATAGCCTGGGAAAATAAATGAGCCTTGCCCTGAAGGTCACCATATCCAAGATTTCTATTTCTGACCAGTGAAAGGAGTGCTGCATTTCAGAGTTGTGCACTTCTAACAGAATATACTCTGCCGCTAGTTGCTCTATTTTTAAACCAAAGAGCTGTAGGACTCTCAGATCATTCCTGTTGTGGAATTCCTTGATGGCAGATAGTCTTTAAGGTAGCTGCAAACCAACCCATAATATTATCCAGTGCAGTCTAAATCTTTTAAAGCAAAATAACCACCCAAAACCAAAATCCTCTGCTGTGTAAAGAGGATAACATTTTAAATGGTTATTTAGTTTTTATGGTATGGAATCTGCCCAATTCATTAAATATAATGCATTAATTTTTTTAAAACTGGAAATTGAAGTTTTTGGAAAAATTTAAATCTCAGCCTTTTTTCCTTGGCCTTATGTTGGATTTACAGACAAAATTGTGTTTATATGCATACTATTGAGGCAAATGTTGTGGCAGAGGGGAGGCAGACAGATGGTTGAACACCATCACAAAGTTAAAAAAAGGTCACTGTGGAGTACTTTTTAATATTTTTTGGCAGAGAAAAGGACCCATGGTTTCTGAATTCGAGTCATGTTCTGGAAATGTGCTGGTATGTCACAGTCTGTATTATAAATTAAAGTCCAAAACTGAAATGATCTTTATTACAATTGAAAACTCTTTTGAAATGCACTATGTTTAAATAAAAGCTTATTAAATGTAGATGCATAGACTTCACCTTCCTGGTGCTGAATGTAGTATTAGGTATTCTTTTTTTTATTGCCACTGTTTTGCTAAGATAAGATTTTTTTTTTTTCCTGTTTGCTAGGAAAACAAATGGACAGTGAGAGTCTTTGTGATTTTTAATACTATAATCAATTCTATTTTAATGCATTGGGTAATTTAATACATTTAGATACATTAGATATTTGTAGTCCTCAATAGGGATACAGGCCTCTTTTGGTGTTTCACATATTCTCTTTTTTTTTTAATTCAGCAGTATTGAAAATACAGTCTTTGAAATTGGCTTTAAGTAGTGGCTTGATGTATGCTTTCTCTCTGTTTTATCTTTATCCTTTCTTTAGTATGATATACTTTATTTCTTTGGGGCTTGACAGTGTTTTGTTGTCAGGCAGATTTTTGCAGTATTTTTCTCCTCTATCATCCATGCTAAGAGCCTCTTGTTTTGTTTTTGATTGGTTGTAGAATCTAAGCATTACTCTACCTGTTTAAGCTACAGTGTCCTTTTTCTGTTTGTGCCACTGTTAGTTTTTCTTTAGCACAAAACCTGACCCTTTCTATTGGGAGAAGATAGAAGAGACTACAAAAGCTTTAAGCTTTCTGATTGAAGATATTTACTTCAGTAGAAAGTAAACAGCATGATGGGTTTAAAGAGTATTTTGTAATAATTTCATTAGGCCAGTGGTTCTCAATGTCTTTTGGCTCAAGGTACCCCACATCGAGCTCAAGGAACTTCTCTATAACTTCTGTGAATTGACTGGCACACCATATTAAAAATGTATTTATTACAGTGCTTAGCTCTTTGCAGATGGGCTGGGTGTGGGAGTGGGGGAAAAGGCCAGGCATAGATTGAGCATGAACCTATCTGATTATCTCCTTACACTTGGGTAACCAACCCTTTAAAGGATCTTGTGGCTCCACTGGGTGTCCTGGTATCCTGGTTGAGAATCACTGCAGTAGAGTAACATTTTGACATTTTAAGCATTTGCTTTGTGAACTTCTTAAATTTTTGAACTCAGTCTACACAAAAGGAATGTAATCTCAACAGATGAAAAGGCAAAAGAAAATTTCTTCTTTTAAAACAAAAAACCCTTGTCATAGTTGAGAAATTACACCATGTTAACTACTTCCCATTGTGCGGGCTGGGAGCAACCCGAGCCCTTTTTCGTGCTGCACGCGGGCTGTGGCCAGCAGCCCGGGCACACTGGATCGGAGAGGGAGGGCGATGAGCTGGAATTAGGCACAAACGCTTAGCGGTAGTTTTAAAGATTGTTTACTTACACCGAGATGGCAGTGGTGTAGGCTGGAAAACTTGCTTGAGTTGCGGTTACAGACAGGAAAGAAGAGAGGCGGACAAGAGTTCTAAACTCGTGAACTCTAGCCCAATCCGGCTGAAGGCTCTAAACACGTGAGCCCGTTGTGTCAACCGAAGAAAGTACTCGTCCGAAAGAGCTCTGAATAAACTCACACGAAGTTTGCTAGGCTCCGTGGGTCCTTCTGCTCACTCATCCACACGAAGTTTGCTAGGCTTCGTGGGTCTGGTTCTTTTGCGCGCAGGGAGGGATACGTCTAGGCTGCGATCGGCGACGGGGAGAGGCTAGAG
>NW_005842033.1:817278-832157 GCF_000455745.1 Alligator sinensis | reverse complement strand
AATTTAGAACTGGCCAATAATGGGACTCGAATTAGCATACAAATGGCGGGAACTCTTTGCAACGAGCATTTCTGTGCTGCAACAAAGAAATGCACCCTACAAAGAAATGCACCCTGCAAAGAAAGCTTCAAATTGGCGGGAAATTCTCCCTTGCACCGGGGTTCTCTTTTGCAGCAGAAAACTCCACCGTGCAAAGAAGCTGCAATTTAGCGGGAACAATTTAGCAGTGCCAAAGCACACAAAAACAAAAATCACACCCTTTGGGTTGTGACACCCATGAACACCCCATCAATGTATTTGTAGTGTATGTTAAGTGTAACCTGGGTGGTACTCCAAGAGGTAGCCCCTCTCCAATTGAAGGGATCAAAGCAGGTGCATAAGCACTGTGGGAGGTGTAGGGACTCTCCTCCCCCTATAGAGCAGAGCCAGACCACTGATGGGGACTTAACCATATACCTTTTAATGAGGGAACAATACTGGGAACATAACCAGTATAAACCAGGGGGGAATAGGGGACACTACAATGCCCCAAAGGGGCAGGATTCAACAAAGGTTAGACACTTACAATCATAGGCATATTCACCCAGTTGACAAAAGACAGGGTTAACCAAAATGTAAAACACAAACAGCCGAACAAACAATACTGGTTGGTATTACTGGAAATACAAAAGGCACACAATACAAAATGTCAAATTACAAGGAATATAGGGCCTGCATACCTGGAGGGGGAGAAAGGGGGAAAATACAATGGCCCCCTTTCCACTGTAAGATGAATTTCTCCTTGTTAGCTCACTTATCACAAGTCACCAAAGCTGGGACTTGAACTCAGATCTCCATCATGGTAGGCAGAAACTCTGCCACACAGCCAACAGTGCTAGTACTGCTCCAAACTGCTAGGGGTCTTGACCTTCCTGGAGCCCTGGCCTCATGTTGAGCTGCCTGGCCTTTGATTGGAGGAGCTGGAAGCAGAGCTGGGAACCTCTCAGGTCACTGCTCAGATCTTGCTGGAGCTGGGGAGCCTCTCCTGCTGGCCACAGCCTCTCGTAGGCGATCCTGGATCCTAGTGGGGAGCCTCTCCTGCCAGCCGCACTCCACGCTGCTGAGAACCCCAGTGCTGCCTGCAGGTACCACTCCTTCAGGCTCTTCTGGGGCAAACACTCCCACCCCACTGGCTCAGCTCTTGCCAGCTCCTTGAAGCACCTTCCTTGTGGTCCCTCGCTGGTCCCTTCCCTGAGTCAGCCGCGCTGCCCCTTTTATCCCCCTCCAGGTTACCCACAGAGCCAATCAGGGGACATGGAGGGTAAGTCTCTGGGCCCTGATTGGTGAGGAAGGGAATCCCAAGTCCTCCAATCATCTTTTACCCCTTCAAAACCCCTGGGCCAAATCATTACCAGATTGGCGAGGAAAGGAAATCCCAAGTCCTCCAATCATCTTTTGCCCTTTCAAAACCCCTGGGCTAAGTCACTACCAGCCAGTCCGTCACATAAGTATAAAGCTTAAGCCTGTTCACATGGGGAGTTAGTGAGGAGTAGCTAGCGTGCTTTAAATTCACATTCTGGCTCACTTGACATTTACTTACTAGGCCTGTGCAAAGCGGTAAGTATTCACTTTGGATTCAGGTTTAGCCTATTCGGAGGGACAGCGATTTGATTTGGTGATTCGAATCACTGTCCTGATTCGATTTGGCCAATTCAGATCTGAAGATTCAGCACCAATTTGGAGATTTGGCCATAGACTAAATAGGCAGCAGTCCTCACCATGCTGGACACAGCTGCCTCCGGCTGGTAAGTCTGTTGTGGTGGGCAGAGGAGGGAGGGAAGGGGTGTAGGGCGGAGGCAGATCAATGCCTCCACAGAGACAGAGGGATTGGGGCTGGGGCTGGGACAAGCTGGCCAGCTGGGGCAGGGAGGTGCGGGACTTGGGGAGGGGGGCTCCTGCCACTGCATGCCGCTGGTCCAGGATGGCATGGGAGTGGGTGTGTGCCCCTGGATCTGCATGGGGCAGGCTGGGCTGGGCTGCACTCCGGATGGGTGGCGGAAGGCGCTGGGAGTGAGGGCTATGCCTGCCCAGCCTCCCCGTGCCTACCAGACAAGCCCCGGATTGGGAGGGGGAGGAGGAGGAGGGGAGCTGCATCGGGGCTCTGGGGAATTTTGGGGTGGCTGCAGCCCCTCTATAGCCCGCACTCCACTGTGCTCTACGGAGTGGGTGGAGCCAGTGCTGCGCTCCGGGCTGGGGCTACCTGTCCAGAGCGCAGCCTTGGCTCCACCCACCTCGTGGAGTGCAGCCTGGCAGCGGGCGGCTGGGACTAGCCTCCCAGAGTGCAGCCCGGCCCAGCCTGCCCCACGCAGATCTGGGGGCACATACCCTCTCCTATGCCCTCCCAGACCAGCAGCACACACTGTCGGAAATCCCCCTCCCCAAGTCTCCTGCCCCTTCCCTGCCATGCTTCCTGAGGCGTGCCTGCCAAGCAAAATGTCTCTTCATGGAATGCTTTGGCATCCATGCTGGGGGTTGCCTACTCTTGGACCAGGTTAATTTTCTTTATAAAGATGAAGGGAAACCGCTTTTCTTGGACTGTTCTGGTGAGAAAGCAAGTGAAAGTGATCTCCCCTGACTATGCATCCCCTTTAGACTTTGCCATGCTATAGATTCTTCAAACACATGCCTTCAATTTGCATCCTTCCCATTGAACCAAAGTTTAAATAGACATTACCTGCAGAGGTGGCAGACTTCTATTGATGATCTTGTACTACCAGACTTGGAATGGCAATTCACAAAACTGTCTTTGCTCTACTATGTGTATGAATAATTGTTTAAAAAAGAAACCTATTGGAAATAAGTAAACTTCTACACAGCTGTATTTGGATAGTGTGGTGTTGGAATGCACTACAAGAACCTTGATAGAATAGAATCGGATCAGGTTGCTACGTCTTCTTGTCTGGCTCAGGGGTTTGTGTGCTAAGATACTGATGGGGAAGGCTGTGAGGCCAAGCCATGGTGTGGACCCAGCAGCTGAGTTGCAAAATGTGTCCCCCGTGGCACAAGTAAATTTTGTTAGCAAGGGAACTTTAGGGTAGATATTAGGAAGAATTTTCTCACTAGGAGGGTAGTAAAACACTGGAACAGGTTACCCGGAGATGTGGTGGAAGCTTCATCTTTGGAGGGTTTCCAAACCCAGTTAAACAAAGCTTTGGCCCATGGAGCCATGACATCTGACCTGTGGGGATCCCCACAGGATGAAAAAAAGTGATAGGGGGGGGGGGGGGGCTCTGCGCAGCCAGTTCCAGCCCTGCTTGGGCCATTGTGGTGCAGCAGGATCAGGGTTGGGCTCACCCCTCGTGTGTCTGGATTGGGCCAGGCTGCCCCCTGCTGCCTCCATGCATCCAGATAAGGGCTGCTTCACCCCACCAAACCCCTCCCTCCCCCCAAGCATCTGGATCAGGGCTGGGTTGCTCACCACCCGCTCCCCAGGATCAGGGTTTCTGTGCCCCATCCCTCCCTCCCCCTCATCCAGATTGGGACTGGGCTGCTCCCTACCGTGCCATGGACAGATGGGGCTCCTCTTCTGGTTCCTTGAAATGATGGTAGAGAATGAAGGAGGGTAGCCCACATTGCTGAGTGGATAGGAACTTGAGAGACCTAGTTCCTCCGTCCATCTGTGTGCTTTGCACAAATGACTTCCCCTTTCTATGCCCGTTTCCTTTCAGACCCTTTGTTTGTTTGTTTGTCTCGTGAGACTCTTCAGGTCAGAGGGACTTCTTTTTATATAATGTTTGTACAGCACCAACTCAAATAGTTGGAAAAATTCTTCCAGGACTTTTTCCAACTATTTGCGTTGGTCTAATAAAAGATAACAGATTTACTCAAAGAACTTTGTCTGCCTATGTCCTTACCCCAGGGGTTGTCACCTGGGGGTATGCGTACCCCTGGGGGTACTTGGGCTGGTCCTAGGGGGTATGCGCAGGTGGCTGGGGATGGAGTGCTGGCACCTCCCAGGAGCAGGGCCACAGTGGGGTGAGGGCAGTGGCACCCCTCTGTGGGCAGGGAAGCTTGCACATGGCAGTGGCCGTCACCACCACAAACCAGCTCAATGAGCTTCCCTGTCCTTCCCCTGTCCTATTCCTGGGAGGCAGTGGCACTCCATCCCCATGCGCCATCCCTGCTCCATGTCTGGCTGCATGCTATCTTCCCCGCCCCCACCACCTCCCTGCTCGGCGTTCAGCCACACACCACCTCCCCTCCCCCTGGCCCCCCCAGTGTTTGGCCACATGCTACCGCCGCTCCCCCTGGCATTCAGCCATGTGCAGATCCCTCCCCTTGCTGCTCAACATCCAGCTGCCAGGGGTACTTGGACAAAAAAAGATTGGAAACCCCTGCCTTAGACCAACACGGCTACAACCTACACCCCTGTACAGCACTGAGCGTTTTCAAGTCTATCTCAGCTGGGCTCTCTAGGGGCTGCCATATAAACAAGCCAGATTCCACACACTTGTGTTAAAACTAACCTGAAAATTGCAACTATGCTGGCTACCTGCCTCATCAATTGTGGTATTTTCCATCAACTCCCAAAGAATAGCAAGGCAAGAATGCAAATGTGGAGCTGTAGGAGGCAGTGGGAGTGGTTGTGGAGCTGCAGCTGGAAGTGTCCCACAATAGTACTAGTCCAGTACTAGCGAACAGGTGATTGTGGCAGGGGGAAGGTTTTGTTATTGTTTACATCCAAGTGTTGCTCTTTTTAATCCAGCACAAGTCCTACTGCTGTTTTCTGTGGAAAATCTTCAAATTTGGAGGAACACCTGATATGCAGTTGGATAGTAATTAAGTTACATTATCTGGGAATTCATACCTGAAATGAGTACATAAAAAAAGTAACTGAAATGCTTTAATTAAAAACAAATAAATCAAAAAACAGACAAGCACTTTTTGGCTTTAAACTTCACTCTGACATACTTGCCACCTAGGTTTTGGAATATAGTATTTCATAGTAGAGGGAAATGACTGACAACAGAAATAGAATTAATTTTGTGCTTTTTGTTGTTCAGGCTGAATGAGAAGCTAAAAGGAAGCAAGTGAACTGATGGGAATGTTAAGTTTTTGCATTGTACATTTTTAAATCTGAGCTGGATTTTAAACCAACACAAATTCATATCAGTTTTATTAACTAAAGATGGTTCTTAACTTGTCAGTGTTCCTTCAAAATTTGACACTTTCTGTCTTCCAGATTTATAAACAAGGAGAAAAAAATATATACAATATGCTTCATGATTTGGATAATTTAGATCTGAAACTTGATAGAAGCAGTTGTCATGAAGTGCCAAATAAAATTCTGTTATTAGTTTAGGGGTGCCATGGTAAAGGAAAAAAAAATCTTTGCATGAAAATTACTTGTAAAAATTGGATTTCTGGAAATCATCATTCAGAGTGACACAGACCAAGCTCTAACGCAGTGATTCTCCATCACTGTGCACTCTGCCAAAGGGTGCTACAAGATGTGGGAGATGAGATAAGTAAGGTGTGAGGAGATATGCAGATAAACTAAGCAAATAAGGGCAGGCTCAGGCTTATCCCTACCTAAATAATCCCCACCCAGGTTGCCCAGCCCCTCTGCAAGGAGGTAAATACCATAGTGTGCAATTTTTTTTAAATTGGGTGCCACAATTCAGAAAAGGTACAGAGATGCATCTTGGGTACAAAAAGGTTGAGAACCCCATCAAAAATGTGTTAGCTTTTGGGAAGGGAATGAGTAATGGAAATAGCAGCATGGTTATGAAATAGCTGCTTTAGGGAAATAGTACATTTGAATATAATGCATTTGCTAATAGAAACAGTAAACATGCTTTTTATGTTGTGGGGCAGGGATCATAGCCTGTGGGTTGGATCTGGCCCATGGAACCACTGGATCCAGCCTATAGACATGGGGTGTGAGCAACGTTCTGTGATGGGAGACTTCAGCTGCCGGCATTTCTTCCTGCGCTGTGGAGGGGAGAGGCACCAGCTGCAGGCGGGTTCTAGAGCCCCAAGGTGCGCCATTCCAGCCTGCATCCAGAAAAGGTTGCCTACCCCTGTTGTAGGAGTAATCACTGTTTTTTATAGTTTGTGGCCTGATCTTTAATGGTGATAGGTATTTGTTATGAGGTTATACCTACACTATGCAGATTGCTGCAGCCTTAACTATTGTGGCCAGGCCCTTTTGTGTGGACACAGCTCTGCTCGTTGGAGGAGATATTTGCTGCTGGTGCCACGCTAGTTCACTTGAACAGCAGTAACTGTAGGTGGTACTGTGCCCATAACCTGGGTACCCTGAGTTTTGCCAGCTGAGCTTTATCTGCTATCTTTTTATACCCTAGCTCAGGGGTAGGCAACGTTTTTTGGCCTGAGTGCTGAAAAACACCACAATGCCTACCTCAGAAGGTGCCGGAGTGCTGGCATGGCAGAAAAACAAAATGAGGGCAAGGGGTACACGACAGGATGCCCTGCTTGTGCCCTTGGCCCCCCAGCCCAGGCTCTGTGGCTGTCAGAAGCTAACCCAGCTCTGGGTACCTGCTGGAGCCCAGGCAGCTCCCAGCAGGGCTTTCAGTGTCCCAGCTGCTTGCTGGTAGCAGCCTGGGCTCCTGGCTGGCAGCAGCTCCCCAGAGCCAGGGCTGGCTGCAGCTGGGAGGCTCCAAACAGCTGTGCTGGGCTCCGGGCTCCGGCATCAGCTTTACAAAGGCGCATGCATCCGCGTGACAGAGCGGACCATGAGTGAGGGGCCTGAGGCAGCATAGCCCTGGTCTCCCCCCTGCTCCTGGCACAGAGGTGATGGCAGGCTTCAGGAGCCCAGTGCAGCTGTTTGTAGCCAGCCCGGGTTCTGGGCAGCAGCAGCAAGCAAGCTGGGGGCAGGCTGCAAACAGCTGTGCTGGGCTCCACAGCTCCAGCATCAACTCCGTGTTGGCGGTGAGTGCACGGGCACCTCGGGGCAGACAGCGGGGTGCACGTGCCCATGCAAAGCTGATGCCGGAGCCCGGCACAGCTGTCTGGAGCCTCCTGGCTGCAGCTGGCCCTGGCTCTGGGGAGCTGCTGACAGCTGGGAGCCTGGGCTGCTCCCAACAGGTAGCTGGGATGCTGTAAGCCCTGCTGGGAGCTACCCAGAGCTGGGGCTGGCTATGGTGTGCCAAGTAAAATGGCCTCATGTGCCATGCTTGGCATACGTGCCGACCCCTACCCTAGCTGATACATATCTGTTGACAGGACCTTGTAATGAAGACTGAACCTGTTGGGTGCCATCAGAGCTTGGCTGTGTCCTGTACTCCATGACAGACTGACACTGCTCTAGGCTGCTTGAGACCCATGTTTTAAAATTTTTGCTTGAAATGGGGTAGCATCAATACAGCTATTTTTGTTGTCATTTGTAATGCATTTGAGCTGAAAAAGTAGTTTATAAGTGTGCTGAGCAGGACTTCATGTGGCAATTAAAGAATCATTATAATGCATTAAGTATAAATGGATAATTTGGGGAGAGTAGTCCTTTTTAAATTGGATAACTTGTCAGGCTAAAGGGGGACTGTAAGCCACGCATAAAGCAGTTTTAAAAGGAACCCAAGGTTTAGTGAGTATAATTGAATTATTCCCATTTGGATAGTACATGAAGACAAACTATAAATATTCACTGATATTCTTGGCAAGGCAATTAACAGAAAACAATATGAAAAATTCATGAGCTTACAAAATTAACTGTATGGAGGTTTTTCTCAACCCCATTGCATAGAGGGGGTTTATTTTGTTATAAAGTGTTCTGTGTGTGTGTGTGTGTGTGTGTGTGTGTGTGTGTGTGTGTGTATGAGAGAGATTGTATTAATTGGTTATATAATAATACACATGTAATTTACTTTTTATTATCAGAAGAAAAAGTCACTCAGCATCAGTAAACATATTTATGATGTACTTATGTGATCCACATGATGATAAATTAAGTTGTTCATAGGCCCATTTTGATATACATGAATGAGAACATGTTACTCAAAGCATAAATTACTAGCCTGTCTGCTGACTGACATGATAGCTCAGAGGTGTGAACTGTCTAGCTCCCCAAGTCAGATCTGCAGTGGCACTGTAAAGACCAAAGTTGCCACTTAAATGACAATATTAACTATTTTATTATTGGCTATTTTAGAACTGGCATGGAGGGGAGCGAAGTTTTCAGAGCCAGGAATTTGAAATTGCTTAAATTCCCAGGGAGGGAATTTAAGGAAAAAAGTCAAAGATTCACAGTTGGCTAAAGACAGAGTGAGAAACATAAAGAAAGAGGGCAGCAGTAGTTTCTGAAAGAGAACAGATAGTCTTTCTCCCTCCATGCATTGTAGTTTAGTGATTAAATAAAGATTTATATAATCCCCTTGATCTCCACAAAAACTTTTCCTAATGTCACTGGGAGGTCTGCTATCAGTTGAGGAAGGAATGAAGTCTTTGAACATACATAGTGGCCCACGGAGCATAAATACATGTGGATTCTTGTTTTCTTTAAAATGAATTAAATGCTTCCAATGAGATCTTCTGTGCTGAAGATCTGAATTATGCTCTACTACAATTTTTATAAATATTTTTTTAGCATGCTGCAGTAGTCTGATGATATACTTAGAGTGTGAGTAAATGATGGAAATCTCAAATTAATGCACTTCCTTTGAATAAGAAGTAGAATTATACTTTTGAAAGGAAGTGCATTAGCAGTAGATTTGTGTATGGTGTGGAAGGATAGACTGGTTTAAGGTAGTAATAGAAATGCAGAAGTAATTTTAGGGGGTTGTATATCTCTTAAACTACAGGAATGTTTTGTAGTTAAAGGTTACAGGGTTGGAAAATAATTTTTAAAGTCATAGGTGCAGCAACCTGACTACAGATGTAGTGAAAAGTTTAGGTTCTTGTAAGAGAGTTTACATATAAAACACTCCCTTTGGCACATTAAATCTGTGCATTTTGGATCATTACACAGGTACCCCTCAGTCTGTTTTTTTATATCATTTACTTGAATTTTTAGTAGTTCTCAGCAACAGAATGAATTAACGTCAGTCATCTTTGACAAACTCATGATAAGTTTATTCCCATCAAATTAGATCACTTATGTTAAATTTTGTTATACTTGCCACCACACACAATCCCCACCACTACTCCACTGTCTTATCACCCATTTTCTTATGAGCAAAGAAGAAACTGGTAAATGTTTGTTCAAATCCTTGAAGCTTAACAAATTGCTCAATAAGAGCCGGCTTGAGTGAGTTCCAAAGGCTTATCTGGAGGACACTATGCCCAGGATCCATTCCTTGTAAAATTCATAGATTTTGTAGATTTCATAGACATTAGGGCTGGAAGGGAACTCGGAAGATCATCGAGTCCAGCCCCTGCCCAAAGGGCAGGAAGTCAGCTGGGGTCATAGGATCCCAGCAAGATAAGTATCCAAATTTCTCTTGAAGGTGTTCAATGTAGGTGCTTGAACCACCTTTGATGGCAGGCTATTCCAGACCTTGGGGGCTCGGACAGTAAAGAAATTCTTCCTTACGTCCATCCTGAAACGGTCTTGCAGTAGTTTATAACCGTTCGACCTCGTCATCCCTTGGGGCGCTCTGGTGAACAAACGTTCCCCCAGATACTGGTGGTCACCCCTGATAAACTTATAGGTGGCCATCAGATCACCCCTGAGTTTGCGCTTTTCCAGGCTAACGAGCCCCATAGCTCTCAGCCTGTCGTCGTAAGGTCTGTTTTCCTGACCTCTGATCATGCGCGTGGCTCTTCTCTGGACTCTCTGAAGCTTCTCCACATCCTTTTTGAATTGTGGGGCCCAAAATTGGACGCAGTACTCCAGCTGCGGCCTCACCAAGGCCGAGTACAAGGGGAGAATGACATCCTGGGATTTGCTTGAAAAGCATCTATGGATGCAAGATCTATGGATCTATGGTTTTGTTCGCTTTACTAGCCTCAGCATCGCATTGAAGGCTCATGTTCATCTTGTGGTCAGTGATGACCCCCAGATAGTAATGGGGTTTCAACCTGTGCATCTCTGCTAGTGCTAAATGCGGCAATACATCACAAGGGGAAAGGTAGTGTGGGGACTAGGTTTAGGACAAAAGCAACACCTTAAGATCATCCCAGAAACTAGTAAGGAGTGAATGGAAGTCACAAAGCACAAATGTTTATAATTTTTTGGAAGTTTTGCATGTAAGCTATCACATTCATGCCACCTGTAGTTTCTGGATAGACTTTAAGATGTAGCCCCCATGTAGAACTTATTGCAGTCGTCTAATGTGGTTTGTGAATAGCTTGGGTGATGCTTGTAAAAAAGTGATATATTTCTGCAAAGCCGGGGGATGGTGTCACAACCCAGTGATTTTGGTGCCTCGGCACGATGGAATTTTCTTGCCACATGAAAGCCTCTTGCACAGCGAGGGTTTTTGCTGCACAGAAGAACCTCGGTGCAAGAGAGTTCCCGCCAATTTGCAGGGTGCATTTCTTCTTTGCAGCACAGAAATGCACGGTGCAAAGAGTTCCCGCTATTCGAATGCAAATTTGTGTCCCGCTATTGGCTAGTTCTAAATTATTCCTATGTGGTGGCTAGTAATTGGCTTGCTAGCCGTTTAAAATTTTGTGCGACTTCCGCCCAAGTCGAAGAACTTTGAGCACGCTGCAGAGTGCCTCTAAAGAGATCTGACTTGCGGCTAGCTGATCGATAGACTGATCACCTATCGATCCTTCTTCCCGTCGCCAAGCGCAATCCCAGATGTACCCTTTTCCTGCCGGCTTAAATTGCAGACGGATTAACTGGCTTGGGCCTTGCCAGCTGGAACAACTCACATAGTTGTTCAGACGACCGGACCATCTGCGTCGCAACTACAAGCGGCGTAAGTAAACGTTTTTGCAACCATTAAACCTTGTCTGCCTCTCCATTCACCAGCCCGCCCTAATGAACGAGCAATTTCTAAATCACCTCGAGTTGGCTCTGGCCATCCGAGACAGATGGAAAATGTATGCTTTTGCCTGAACGACGGCATGATTGTTTGCCTCAGGTTTATGGTCATTTTCTGTTTTGGATATCCTGATATACTAACTTTTGAGTGCTGCATCTAATTAATGCCAACATTTCAGCTAATGATCTAGTTGCCAGTGGGCAGAATAATTGAATTTGGTGAAAACTGGGGAAAAGTGAAAGGAGTTTAAGGGGAGACATACAGCCTGTAGCATTTGGTTAGCAGAACTAGAATCTTCAATTACCTATAGATCTGGGGTACAGATGACAATAGCCATTAATGGGGGGGGGGGGGGGGGGGGGGGGGGGGAACAAAAAACTTCCTGTGGCAGGTTCCTCAGTCCTGCCTGTGGCAGATCCCTTGGTCCCACCTGGCCCAGGCAGTGTTGGGCCCATGTCGCATCCTATTGCTCCTAGATGCACAGCAGCTCTGGAGCCAGACATCATTTCCCAACAGCCCTGGTGGCAATGGCCAGGGTTCAAATTACAGGAGAGCCTGGGAGGGCTGAAACCCCCCACATAAGAAACAAGGCCCCCCCCATAAGAGATGACAGCCCATCTGTGGCCCAATCAGCCTCCGGCCCACCTCGTGCCTTTCTAAGCAGCCTAGGTGATGGTGACTCCTCGCTGCCACTGCCACAGACCCTCCCCCAAGAGTCAAAATGATAAGTCAAACTCTGGTGGCAGCTCCTCCTGGCTGCCACCACTACTGGCCCCAGCCCCATAGAGACCCATAGGCAGGGCCCAAGCCTCAAGCTGAGCACGCAGACCTGGCCCAAGCCCTGGCTTACCCTATGTCGGGGGTCAGGGTGTCCCTGCAGCACCTGCTCTGGACCCACCCACCTTAACCATAGTGAGTGGTGACTGCAGCCCTAGCACGGGCTCCAGGTCCTGCTTTTTTCCACTGCCACCACTGCTCATAGTAGCTGGTTTGGGTGGGTCCAGAGTGGGCACTGCAGGGACCCCAACCCCCTACATGGGGCAAGTCCAGCCTGGGGCTGGGGCCAAGGCCGTGCTGAGCCTGGGGCTTGGGCCCTGCCCATGCTAGTGTCCATGGGGCCGGGGTTAGTGGTGATGGCAGCCAGAAGAAACCCTGCTAAAGCCAGGCAGTAGCTCAGCCCCTCCTCAGATTAGAAGGGCGGCCCAGAGGTGGTGCTGGTGAGGGGAGGGGCCTGGGAGTAGAGACAGCAACAGCTCATTCCAGCTGCTGTCACCACCAGCCCCTGCACCACGGAGACTGGTGCAGCCCGAAGCCCCGGACTGAGTGCACAGCCCTGGCCCACCCTGCATCTGGGATTGAGGTCCCTACAGCGCCTGCTCCAGACCTCCCTGCCCTGGCCACAATGAGTGGCAATGGCAGGAAAAAGTGGGACCCAGTGCCTGCACCACTGGTGCCACCTCTGGGCTGCCGTGGCACCCATGCCAGCTCCCTACCTGCCTGTGGCCCCATCTCACATAGGGAGGTTTGAGCTGTTGCACAGGGAGGCAGAGTGCTGACCCAGCTTGCAGCAGCCTCCCAAACCTCCCTATGTGGCCCACAGGCCCAAATAATTGCCCATCCCTGCATTAATGCATTTCAGTATAGCAGAACTGCTTTAATTCTTTCCATCTTCTCAATATAGTTCAAAATTGTGCTTTTAAAATGAGAAAAGAAGGCATAAAAATAGTATGAGTTAAGGGGGCAACAGAACCATGACTGCTGGTTATTTTCTCTAGTCAGCTTGCTGTTACCTTACTTGGATGGGATTGAGACTTGAACAGTATGCCACCCATGCTCCCATTTACCTAGGACACTAGGGGCACATGTCTACATGGAACAATGCAGTGCAGTGCAGGGGTGCATGAGTGATCTGCAAATGAAATTGCTCAGGTCCCAGAAGTGGTACTGGTGTGGCAGTTCGTCAGGGCTAATATAGCCTGCTTCTTAGCGAGTGCAGCACTAACTAGCTCATACTGCTTCTAGCAGGTATCTCTGCACATTGCTTCCTAATGCAGCTGTACACTTGGCTACTCCGACTGGGTCAGTAGAGAATTGGAGATGGCAGTACAAAGCCACACATCTGCCTTAGTGTATAACAGGGTGGGGAGGGGATTCTTTTAATTATAGGCTAGGCCAGCCAAGACCTGGGCTAGCCACCTGGGCTGGGTCCATGTGGCAGGGGGCCCCCCTTCTCCCTCCCAGCCATCAACGCTGACAATCCCCGGCTGATGGTGGGGTGGGGCTGGGAAGAGATCACTCTTTGGCAGCCAGGAACACCTCCTTGGTGCTGGCCTCAGCCAGTGCAGGCAGGCTTCAAGTCCACCTCCCCACTGACTGGTGAACATCTGTTGGGTTCACTCCCACTCTAACTTATAGTGCTTTAAGTAAATTGTGATGGTTAGAGCGCTTCTACCAGGGGCTTTTTGAACACCTGTACTTAGCCATAATGACTAGAGATGCAACATCGCCCTATTACACCTTAAATATCTTTAGGTTTCTTGATGTCCATTTCTATATTACCTTGAGGTTCTAATGTACAATTTTATATATTTTTTTTATAAATGTCAAGAGACTTATTTGGAATTCAATGGAATACATTGGAATTGCATAACTGCAATCTGAAACTATGTAAAGCTTTTTAATTTAAGTAATGAATGTTGAACGGTTAGTGGTAGATCGAAATTATCCAACATCCTGGAATCGTCCCATGTAAAAGATCTGAACTGCCTGTACTCACATCAGAGCGAAGCCTAAGTGGAAACTTTCTTATGTATTTTACCAGTATTTAAGAAGGATAAACTTTTGGAACTCCAACACTTCTCTTACAAACCCAGCTGAGAGCTCCAGACAGTGAACAGACAGTGAACAGTCACTGTCACTGGCTTCAAATGAGATCCAAGTCCCTTTTCGTTCCCTCATGTCATTCATAGTTCTGATAAGCAGATCTCCCAAATCTTTCATAACTTCTTTGGGCATGTCTACATGCGCATATTAATGTGATGTAATAAACTCTGGAATTTTTTGCGCTAGAGTTTATGGGTCCCAGGCACCGCATTTACACATGCACCCAGGACTGCTGCATGTTGAGCTGGGTTAGAGCTGCCTCAGCTGGCAGGGAGCATGGGCTGGGGAGGGTCACCCTGCCATTGTGGGGCTGCTGTGACCCAGCAGGCAGCTCTTACACTGAAGCACCTTTATGCCCCGGCCAGTTGGGTCAGTGTCTATGCGTGCGGTGCTGTGGAGTAAAAAAAGCGCAAAAAACAAAAACAAAAAAACTCTGTAGCAGGTTGGTATTTATAGTAAATACACGTACTAACCTGCGGCGGAGTTTATTAGTTTACTGTAGCCTAGTAGCTCTGCACATGTAGACACCAAAATGTTTACTGCAGAGTTAGTCTACTCTGTAGTAAATGTCTCATGTAGACGTGCCCTTTGTGTCCTGAAATTTACTAGTCGGACTTAACTTCTAGACTGAGCTAGAACAGTTGTGTTGTGGCACTATAAAGAAATAAATTAGCCATTGCTACGTCCTTCAAGAGGGTAAACTTTTGTCATGCCTCTGTTCTTTTGAAAAATGTAGTCCAAATTAATAAAAAAGGTGTAATTACCTTTTAGATGTAACTTGAAAATTTGCAAATGGAAGAACAGCGACCTAGTTCTTTATGCCTCTTCCCTATGGTTCAGTTTACTGCTTGCGAAAAATTCCATATGCATTAATATTAATTAGTGGAAAACTGTTCCTGTTAGCCTGCCATTCTGGAAATAGTTTTGTGAACAAGAAAAAGAAATATAAAGTACAGTTTATTTAATACAAGGATTTCTTATTTAGGTAGCTTGACTAGAAACATAGTTTTAATAAAGCTATAGTAACATTGTTTGTTTACTTTTATACCAACCCAGAACATAATC
>NW_005842033.1:793138-817247 GCF_000455745.1 Alligator sinensis | reverse complement strand
GCTGCCTGAAGGAGCTACCTTAATCAGCTTTGAACTTAGAAGTTGTCCATTGATTTCAATAAAACAAAAACAATTGCTTATGTATTAAAGACTATCTGACCATGAGAAATGATCTCTTCAGTAAACAAAAAGAAGCAACTAACTTATTACAGTCTGAAAAAACCCTTAGTAAGTTTCTAATGAAGCATTTTTAAATGCACAACTTTAATATTTGATGGTAGGCTCTTTAATCCTTTCAAACCAGGACAAACAGAAATGAACAAATAGTCTTTTAACCTACTATTTATATATTGTGCTTTTCATAATACAAGATTTAACTGTGGATGTTCTGGCCTGTATATCAGCAAATATGACTTTATGTACATTTAGCTTTTATTCAAAAGAAAACAGAATGCAAGAGTCCAAACCTAATTTATTTTTCTAGATAAATCATTGTTTCAACATGCTTCTTTGCAACGTTAAATTTATTGCAGTCAGTGAGGGTACTTTGTATCATTATTTAAATTTTGGTTCACTAGGAAAACTTGTTTTTTCTTCTCATCGTTTTATAGTGACTGAATGTTGACATTTTGGTTACTTCAGATTAAAACAAAATCTTTTGCTGCTGTGTTTTCAACCCCTGCTTTCACATTCTAAGTTCTTTGTTTTAGGGGGACAAACCAGCAAATAAAATGTACTTGTTTTCATTTTTGTTGTTTTTTGTTGCTTCTTAAATCAAACAGTGTTAGCAGGTATTTTCTAAAGCCTTGCAATTTTAATTTTTGGTCTTTAATAACTGCAGTTCTTAGTTTTGAAGGGAATGTTATACAATAATTGTTGCAATGTTTACGCATCAGTTTTACTACTGTCAGATGTCACAATAAATTCACAAGTTATTTTTATGAGCATTAGTCATCTCAGAGTTTTGTACTTGAAAAGAAACTATGGTAACTCCTAAAACCAAGGTAAAATGGTAGGTCATGAAACATTCTTCATAGTTTAAAAAAAAAAATCTTAAATCAGCAATCGTAAAGGGGCTGGGCAGGGAAGTGCATATAACGTGTAGTTGTCAGTAGCTACAGATTATCAAAAGTAGGAACGTGGACATTTGTTTTCCTAATTCATTCCCTGCTCCTGGACAAGACTAACCTATTTCTTGGGAAATAACCAGAAATAAGCTTCTCAGCTGGATCCATTCTAGCCTTAAATGTCTTTTTTATACTATCCTTTTCTCTTTACATGTTTCCTGAAAACCTTTTGGATGCAAAAGAGCTTCTAATTTCTGTCTGTAATCCAGTCCTTTTTAAATATATTTCTGTTTTGCAGCCTGTAACTTCTTCTACAGTGTTAACATGCTCTTTCTTACAATATTGTTGCAGTTTATTAAAATATTGCTTCAAAGTCCCACTCTATCCAAGATAATGATAACAGAAAGGAGAGAACCTACTTCCAGCCTTTCCTTTTGGGTTCATCCTGCAAGACTGATTTTAGGTGGCATCCAGTACAAATAAAGAGATGATTTGACTTGAATGTGCCTTGTTTACACTGTTTCTTGAGCTGAAAAGAGGTTTCAGAAGTTGGAAGAATAAAACATCACGGACAAGTGATCATTTGCAGAAAGTGATAAACTTAATTTTTTCAAAATCTCTGTTCTTTGGTCTTTTAGAATTTTGTATCTGCAGTCTGAATTGTTGTCCTTCTTCTGAAGGTCTTGAGAAGTTTTGAGATGCATCTGCTCATTATTTTTATAGTCCAAGTCAAAGACTTGACTCATCTTACTTAGTTCTTGAGTGGCTGGAAAAATTTGTGCTGTGGGAGTTTTTTTGTAACACTGCTGGCAAAGTAGGTCATCTTATTCAACAACCCTGCTTATACTGTATTTGGACACTGGTTAGCTATTATGGGAGTCCTTATTTTAAGGTTAGAGATCTCTGATAGGGTTGCTGTTAGATGCTGGATTTTTTGCATGTATTTAGTGGACAGAGATCATTGTCTGCTATGCTCAGAGTTTATTTTGTCCACATGATACCCTCCATCTATGTAATCCCTTGCTTAATCTGGTTCCCGTCGCATAAACATAAGTCCCTCACAGATGTTTCTAATGGTCAGTATGACAAAACCTCATTGACCTATAAGCAACATCCTTGTCCATACTCTTCATAGAAACTTATCCTCCCTTGGGTTTCATGACTCTTAATTTCATCCTCCTTATTTTTTCTAAGGCATGTATCCTAACTTTCTGGGGCTTCCACAAGGCTCAGTTCTTAATCATTGTCTTTTCTCCTTATATATCCTGTCTCTCAATTACCTCATCCAGACACAAATTCAGCTACCATTTTTGTGGTGAGAACTTCCATGTCTACCTCTCTACTTCATACCCATCTCCTTCTGTGCAAACTAAAATCTCAGCATGTCTTTCTCGCACTTCTTCATGGATGTCAAATTATCATCTTAAACTCAAAATGGATAAATCAGAACTGGTAGTGTTAGGGCAGAACAACAGTAAATAATACAAGGAGCAGAAAGAGAACAGGGAAGCCAGCAGAAAGAACATCAGAAGTTTAGGTAGAGTGGTGGGGCAAGGCTTAATTTGTGGCATGCTTGCCCAAAAGGTTGGTCTGTACTGCAGGAGTGACCAACCTGCAGCATACATGCCACAAATGGCATGGATGGCCTTCGTGTGTGGCACATGGAAGATTGGGGAGTGACAGGCAGCACAGTGACAGATATGGGAAGAAGCAGGGAGCAGAAAGCAGAAGGCAGGTGGGGGAAAGGGATCAGAGTGACCCTTAAGGAAGGTATGGGGCTAACTTGTGGCATGCCTGTCCAAAAAAAAAAAAAGGTGGCCTCCACTGCTCTACTGCATCAAACGAGTTGTGTCTTATTGCTTCTCAGGCTTTTGACCTCTTGTCTCTACCGTGTTATCCCTCATTCACAATTAAAATATCTACTCCTACCCTCAGTTGGTCTATATGCCAGTCAGCATTGCTCACTTGTTCTGACAAGCACCTACATGTTCTTTTCTTTGGTACTGTTCGTACTTGGGAGAAGGTTGTTAAAACAGCCACAAACCTAACAAATTCATCTCCTTCAGATGGCTGGTAGGCAGGATGGCACTTCAGTTTAGAGTTGCATGAGCTTTCATAGGCTTACTTTTTCAGGTGCTATGAAACAGCATCTCCTTAAAATTTTTCATAGCCATTAGGGCAAGTAAAACTCCTGGATTCTCTTCAGAATTCTACGGTTATCAAACACAACTCAGATGGTTGCTGTTGTTTATGAAAATAATTCCTTTGTTCCAGTTGAGATGAGAACAAGCCTTATAGTAGTAAAATCCCTACAAATCCCTTTTGCTAGGATGTAACAAACAATTGTTTTTAGAGGAGAAAATAAAAAATGCAGTTTTCTATTTCAGGATTCTGATCTAATCTTTGTCCTAATTTATGCCAGAGGGATGGAGTAAAAGAAACTGATCAAAACATGAAAAGAGAGAAGAAAACATAATTTTACTTTTCTGAATTCCACCCAAATTGCTTTTATTAGTCTTTTATACATGTCAATCAGTTCTTCTTTTCTACTACTGAAAAAGACTTTTCCTTGCACCATGCCAAAAACACCTTATCTGATGGCATGTTGCTTCCATAAGTATATTTTTACAAAAAGGGAGACCTTTTTATCTTCTGAGCTTTGCAAGGCAAAACATTAATTAATTTTCTTAGCAGAAGAACTGTTTGTAGAAGAGATTAAGCACTCTCCTTTTAGACTATCTAGTCTCTTTAACTAAATAGATCATTCAGAAATTATTTTAATACTGGATGCACATTTAGCTATATAAACAGATGTTTGTGTACACAATCAGTTTCCTTTGTGGTAAAGGTTATGCCTAATTTAGATAAAATGGTTTAATTAAAACAAAATCTCAATCTGTCCGTTTTTGAGTTTTTAAATATACAAAATTATGTGTCTTTACTATATTTTTATTTAATAGATTGGAATTTAGAATCCATAAAAAGGGTTGATTATGTGGGACACATTTTTGGCTGGGATTATAGAGAGTTGTTAACTGCATATTTTTTATTGACTAAATGGGCATATTTTAACCCTGATTCTAAAATCACCGTATTTTGCTGAGGTGAAAGGTTTTATTGAATTCATGTGCACAAATTGTTCCTGCAATGTTGCATGCTATTTAAAAATTGAAACCCTACTCCTGTAATATAGACAGTGTTAGCATTTTCTATGATATTACTATTCTGGAATTTTCTTTTAAAAAAATCCTAGAAAAAGCAAACTGAATTTTTATTTGGCTTTTAATTAAATAGTTTTTTCATTATTTGAAATTATTACTTTTTCATTTATCGGTGTACTTAATTTTCTGCATCAATTAGAAAACACTGCATTACTGTTTTTCATGTATTTCTCTTCCATGTTGCAGAGTAAAGACTAGTCAAATAATTTTAACTTCAATGAATGTTCTCTAGGTAATTCTTTTATACATAAATGACTGACATACATTTTTTTTTTAAGTTTCATATTTTTTTCTTCCAAAGATCTTTTGGATGGTTGTTTATAATATTGAAACAAAAATGGAACTTTAATTTTCTTTTCTTTTTGGCAATAACAGTACAATTATGATTTCAGTCTCAACCTCTTGATTACTTATTCAAAGAGGCATGAGCTTATCTAGGCAACAATCTGATTTGTCCGATGCTAGGAATAGACAATAAAGTGTTCCTAGCATTGGACAGAGCAGATTGTTGCTTGTAAAGCTCATATTTCTCAACCAGTTAGTTTGTAAGGTGTCATCTTGCCTTATCTTCTCTGCCTGACTTGAGACTAAAGTGGCTAACCACTAGGGCTATGTGAAATTTCGGCAGCCGTTTAGTTTCGG
Source organism: Alligator sinensis (assembly GCF_000455745.1). Classification (NCBI taxonomy): domain Eukaryota; kingdom Metazoa; phylum Chordata; order Crocodylia; family Alligatoridae; genus Alligator; species Alligator sinensis. The sequence goes on along the minus strand of NW_005842033.1, from coordinate 812,377 downwards.
AGGTGTTTCAACCCGTTTTGGCACCCAAAACACTGAATCCGAAATGAAACGGAAGGCTCCAAACCATCTCTGAAACGAAACCATCCAAAATGTTTCAGATGTTTTGGATCCAGGCTTGCAGGGAAACAGAAACTAAGAAGAGGGAGGGGGAAGAGGAGCAGAAGGACTGCTCTGATATTGACATCAGTAGCTGGCCAGTGTCTGTGATCTGTCCCTGGGGTCCCTTCTAATCCCAGTGCTCTGGGGGAGGGACAGCAGCCTGCTGTCATCCCGCGCACAGATCCAGGGGCCTATGCCCTCTAGGAGGAGTCTGGCACAGCCACGCAGCCCTCCCGGGGGGCATGGATCCCCAGATTTGCATGTAGAATGACAGCATGCTGCTGCTGCTGGCTAGGGCCAGCGCCAGCACCTGGGTCTGCTTGGTGCAGCCTGTGCGGAGCACAGCCAGGAGAGCCGCAGGAGAAGCCCCCATGGCTGCCCTGCCTGGCCCCATCCCCCACCCAGCCCAGCCTCCTGACACTTTTAAAACAAAAAATACCCTCCATACCAGCTCTGGCAGCAGGGATCAGGGCATCTGGGAGCTTGTGGCAGAGCTCTGCAGGGCAGTGGGGGCAAGCAGGAGGGGACCTGCTCAGGGAGAAGCAGGCACAGCCAGAGGAGCTGCGGAAGAACCTGCAACCACCCAGCTGTGCCTACGTTTTTCCAGCCCATCTGAAACTATGAAACAGATTGGGCCAAATCAAAATGGAGCAGTGTTCCGAAACACTGAAATGGATCACTGTCCTCTGAAACAACTGACTGAAGTTGAAACAAGACATAGCTGTTTCACACAGCCCTACTAACCCATCTCTGCTCATTAACTGCTTGTGAAAGAAATAATTGTTGTATTTGGACCACTTGATTGCCGAACAAAACCAGCTAAATGAGGAGTTCCAAGTCTGTAACCACTTGGTTGTCATAGCTGAAGATGATAGTGCTGCTATGGGAATGGTAAATGTAAGGGTGGGACTGTATTATTAGTGCTATGATAAACATGCAGGCAGCCTGCTGCAGGACTTCTGTCATCCATCAGCTGCTTATATTGCCTCCCTTGGAATAGGGTGTGTCTGGTGGAAGTTTTCCAGGTGTTGAACATCCTTTCTATTTAGTATGCAAGTCTCATACCCACACAACAGTGTGATAAACACAACAGCTTTTTTCACCTTTTAATTTAGGGGAATACCTGACTAGCACTCTCATGCTGACTCCATACTGGCTTTGTAAGTTGGACAAATGCCAAGCTAGATTTCTGGATGCTGGGGACTGCTTCCTTTTCTATAAGAATAACATCATTCAACCAGTTCCAAGGGTAAGGGAACACACAAAAGCCCAGAAGTTCACTTCCACCAATGATGACAGAGGTTTGCTGAACTGTTTTCCAGGGACTGGTTGATATACACCCTCAGTTTTCATCATACTGATGGTTAGTCTAAAGTTGATATCAGATGCAGCAAAACAGTCTACCAGCAACTGAAGAGCTTCACTAGAGTGGGTCCACCCTTGCACAGCAAGGTTCCGTCTAAGCCACACACGTGCTCAGCCATCCACAATAAAAAATCTTGCTGTGCAGTAACTTTCTAATGCCGCACACCAGGGCCGGCATGGAACACTTACTGCTCAGCTGTGTGGGGGCCGTTCCGCTCCACTCCCCACCGTGCCAGCATCCCCGCGGGGAGAGAGAATGCAGCCCGCAAGGGGCTGGGCTGCTGATCAGTGGGCAATCATCGCCGCCACCCCTTCCTCTTCTGTGCCTGTGGCGTAGGGCAGTCAGTGGCTCCTCCCTAAGGCAAGGCTGGGGCTGGGGCTGGGGCAGAGCTGGGTGCCGCTGGGCCCCACCAGCTCCAGGGAACTGCTCTGCTCCCCAGCCCCTTCAGGTGAGCTTTGCCCTAAGCCCCGCTGGCTTCACCCTAATCTTAGCTTTCATCCCTGCGTTGCAAGCCCCACAGCTCCCATACCAGAGCCCAGCAGCCCCACTCGTCTTCCGTGCTGTGCCTGCTTCGCGCCTTGCACCTTTGAAAGCGACGCCATGTTCCTCGTTGCCTGGTCTGCCCAGCGGCGGGACGCACATGGTGCCATGCCACTTTCAAAGGCTGCAGTGAGGCATGGAGGCGGGGAGCAGGCAGAGTGCAGCCTGCATGTGGGTCCAAGAGACATGACAGGGAGGTACACACATTTCATGTAACAAAGGTACTGGAGACAAAGTCAGTTCTCTGGTAACTGAAGACAGAGAACTCAAAAGCTTGCCTAATTTTAAGTATTAATTAAGCCTTAATCCTGACCACAGAGACATGATTAAAAGGCAGCATGTGGGTATTACAGCTAGTTTCTTCTTTTATTTGCAACAGTGCAAATTAAAAACAGAATTGGGCCTTTAAAGAAAAATATCTAACAAGATGATAAATAGACTGACGCTAATATTAAAGAATGCATTTGGTACACAGTGTAATGTTAAATATTAAAGGGGGAGGTGGGACCAATTCAGGAATGGACCGAAGTGGCGCGCTCATGGACTGCTACACCTTAGAGGGAACGTTGGTGCACAGTTGTTGGCATACAAGAGTTCCTATGTAGGCTGTTTTGGCAACCTCAGTCCTAATGCGGTCTGGAAAGATTAACTAGCCCTGTTGCAGTTTGGAAATGAATCCTGATGCCTGTGTTAAGTTTCTAGTCTGTCGTCTAGCACTGCTGCATAGAACAGTGTGAACAGGATTGGCCCTAAGATCCTTATTTGATGCTACTCATGCCCATGATGGAAGAAGTCAGATGGGATGCAGTCAAGACTTTATTCTGCCATTCAGACCATCATGGAGCGGTCTCAAGTCCAACAGACTTCTTTTTAAACAGCAGAGGTCTTGTAGGAGGCTCTAAAGTCTAGGTTATTTCTCAAAAGTTTTGGTAATTTATTTGGTACTTTGATGAACTCGGTGTTTCCTAGTTAACATAATATCTTGCTCTAAGGGGTACAAGCCCAATTTGATCTTAATACCACTGAAGGTAACATAAGAGATTTTTCTTATACGTTTAGTATCTTCAGCCAGACATTTAGCAGATCATGCTTTTTAAAAGTTATTTAGGTTTGCACCTTGCTCAGGTGACTTTGTACTGAGGGGGCTAGTGAGATGTCCATAATAGAGACTGACAGGCTGTACATTAAGATTGACTGATGGGCTGTACAGTCAAATGATCTTTGACTGTGCCAGACATTTCCAGGAGAGATGGGGATATGTACTGATTACTTGATTCTTAAAGTAAACTGAACAGTACAGTGTAGTATTTCCTATTTTAAATTAAACCTTTTTAATTTGAAATCAAGGCAGATAATAAGGTTGGAATTTCCAAGTCTAGAGGAACTAGGAGCCACCATCCTAAGGAAATTTTAATGGAGTTTTAGGTGTCTAACACCATTAGGCTACTCTCATTAATCCCAGCTTGACTCCATTCAATGGGAAAGTAGTGTGCCAATGAATCTCCTTGAACCTTGTACTTTTATGATGCATATGTTGAAGTGAGAGAGTGCTACTATATGGTGAAGCCTTTTTTTAATTCTGAAAATATTTTATTTATTTAGAAATGGTTTCCTTTTGTGGGTTAGTGTCTCAGTAGTATTCTTAATAATGCACAAAAAACCATGGATGATGTCCAACTGTTTTGGCTAAATATGGCCTGGAAGTAAAAATAAAAATAATGCATTAGTCTCAATTTGGTATAACTCTATAAACACACTTTGTGGTCACAAGGTTTTTTAAATTCTTCCTATATAGTCTCTGAAACTGTTTAGTGCTTAATTTTTGGCGGTGACACTACAGATCGATTAAATAGAAAACTTCTAATATATACTTTCTAATTGCACAATTCTATTAATTAGTAATGAGAAATAATAACTATGTTGCCACTGTGTGCGGATGGCTGACACTCATCTCCCAAAGCAAGTTCCCTCCTCTCAACTTAGTCATGGCAAGAGGGCCTGCATAGGACAGAGGAAGTGCTACAAGAACACCCTGAAAGCATACCTTAAAAAGGGTGGCATTGACCCTGGCATTGACCCTACAAATGGTGAAGTGCTGGCTGGTAACAGGTCTCAGTGCCGCTGCACCATACATCAAGCTACAGCCCTCCTTGAAGAGAACAGTCTTGCTCATGAAGCCGAGAAATGGCAGAGAAGGAAGGAAAGTATACAGCATCCTGGCCAACAATTGCCTGTGTTCTCTTGCCCCTTCCCTGCCTCCCGCTCTGCACCACTTGTCATATCTGCTGAAAAATTTACAGAGCATGCATGGATGGGACTCCTCAACCACCTTAAAACTCACCAGTAAAACTCCCTGGCAGACATCATCCTTGTATCGAGTGATAACCAGTGAGAGGTAGAAGACCATTATAGTGCATCATAGATGACACTTAAAATTTGTTATGTACTAATGGACTTTTTAAAGGTATGTATTTAAGCAGAGACAGTCTTCTCTCTGCCTCTAAGGAAAATGTGCATGTGATTAAAACTGAAACTGTTTCCTGACTACCACATTGTTTGGTTTACATTAGAGCCACACGCCCACTTCTGACTAGAGCAGGTAGCCAAACATGGAGTGGCTGAACTTGCATGTGTAACATCTAGTTGAAAACCTGACTGCATGAATAACACGTGCTCCTGGCAGCTGCGGGGGGGCGCACAGTGGTGGCGGGAGGACAGCAGCAGTAAGCTGGTAGCTCCTGCAGACTCCGCCTTCAGTGTCGGTGGCAGGGGTGGCGGGCGCCTTTTTGTAGGGGTGGGCACCGCCATGCTCAGGGGGTGCACATGCACCCGTGTGTACCCCCTACGCGTTGCCAGTGCCTGATTGTACTGGCAGCTAAGTAACATGTAATCCTTGGATTTAATAGCATTTTTTTTTTCTATAGAGCACAAAATAGCATAATTGGAAAAATAATTTTCAACAAATATTTATGATCCTCAGTTCAGGTGGGATTCTCTGTTTATAAGTACTAGTATGTTATTCTCTAAGTGCATATGTTGGGGTATTGAAACTCCTAGTTCAGATACATTAATGAGTTTGATTTAGAAGACATAGTCACTTAAACCAGGGTTGTCATAGATAGATACAGCTCACAGAGCTGTGTCATTCTGCACCTCCAAGAGGTAGGGAATTTGGGAGCAGGTTTAGTGGGGGTGGGGCCCACCGCCAAATTCTGTCATACAAAACTCTGTTGAGGACATGTTCCTTGACACCACTAGCCCTACCACAAGAGGTAGGTTAAGATCTGACCCACAAGGCTCCTCTGATCTGGCTCAGTGGTCAAAGAGAGTTTGACAACCCTGAGTTAAGCTATGGTATTCAGAGGCAGATCCAGAGGGGGTGCAGCAGCACTGTTGCACAGTCTTTGGCTGTGTTGCATGCGATTTCTCCCCCTTGGGTTTGGCTGGAGCCCTTGCTTTCTCCTCCCTTCCCTTGCTGTTGAATTTAGTGGGGAAAGGGTGGAAGGGGAAGGGCAAACAGTAGCAGCTCTCGTACCTGGGCTCTGGAGCCCCTCCAACCAGACCCTGTCCCGATCACCTGATGAGCTCAGAATTTACTGCTACTGCAGGAGTCTGCACTGATTAGTCAGTAAACTTGGCATTGGCTATGCAGCCTTGTTGTTGGATCTTGCCTTGTTGTTAGATCAGCTACTGATGGCATTACTGTTTTCATTTCATTTCCATAGCAGCAATATCTACTGCTGCATCCCCATTCTAAAGATTGATTTATAGGAAACAGTGTATACATAGGCCCAGATACAAAGTATTTCTTTTTGAAATCAGTAGGGATTTGGGGTTGTATCCACAAGTCTTCAGGCATCTTCAGCATTTTACAGATGAAAATATATGGTCTCTGCTTCAAGGCTTTTAACTCATTTTGACCAAAAAGTGCACTTTACAAGAAAGCAATCCATTTCCAGTAACGTTTCCATGTATTATGTATGGTATATGTGGAGAACAACTTTTATGGCATATTTCATAATATCCTATATGATAGAGGCAACTATTATGTATGAATGTTTTTTGTGCTTGTCCCTAGATTCAGTTTCTTTCTTAGTATGAAAAATGACATGTTTTCCCCTGAAAATTATAACTCAAATTCTTGCAGCATTGATGGAGTTTTCTGAGAATTAACACACGCATCCATTGATTTAATTGGAGTTTTGAAATGTTGATCATGTCAGACCAGAACAACTGGTTCAAATCAGTAACGCAACAGAAGTTCAGTGCACATAAACCACTTTCAAAATGGCTGAAACCAGTTTAAGATAACCTGGATGGATGTAGTATCAGACTTAACTGATTTTGGTTTATTGAACTTCTGTCCCAAATCCCTTCCAGACTCAAGTTAACTTAGTCCTGCAGCATTCCAGGATGCTTTACATCACCCCTGCAAACCCCCTTCTACCTCGCAGGGTGGGTGGACTAGCCTTGGCCCAAGCTGTCTGTTCTAGCTGAGCAGGGAGGCATACTGTAGCACCCTCCCCTCCACCCCCAGCTTCTGACCTGGGCCACTGCAGGCATATGGCTGCATTTCCAGAATCAAAAGCTAATGTCTGTTCACTTGCTGATTAGTTCAGTCTACACAGCTTAGATTAACCTGCAAAGATTGAATTGATTCAGTCTTGGCCTTTTTTACTGTCTGTACTTAGCCTAGGTGACAGTGGCCATTTGGGTACATAAGCTAATTTGAGAAGTAATGTTAGCAATCTGCTCACAGATACTGTCAGGTAATTAAGAGTAGTATCCTACCATTATCTATTTATTTTCAAGATTTGCATGTTTCATCTTTGAAAAACAGGGGTATGTATGAGTAATATATTTTGTGGTCCTTAGCCTGCAAGTAGAGACCAATATGTTGCTTGTTAAGCTATCTGATCTTGCTTTTGGCCACACAAAGATTTTCTTTTCACAGATATGTGTTTCCTGAGGTACACTGGGAAAGAGAAGTTTCTTGCAGTACATTATTTGCTCAGTTGCCACTCAACTAGCAAAAAATTGGGGACCCATGCTGTATCCATACCCAGGAAAAATACTCCATTGGTGTAGATCTTGCATGTCTACATTTTATCCTAGGCTAGCTCTTTGTGTAACCAGGTTATCTTGCCACCTAGTGGCAAGACGTTATAATAGTGTCTGCTGCATATAGCTACATGGGATGGAACAGCTGCTAATCCAGCTGCTCTGGGTCCTAGTGTAATTTATGTCAGTGTCCCTGTGTAAATTCCTCAACATAAATGGCATCTGTATAGGCCTTGAGCCTTACCATTCATCCGGTGCTAACTAAAATCTGTGAAATCTGCTGGCAACTGTCTCATTCCCCTCTTAATGCTGGCCTGCAGCAAGAACAATAGCTTACTGCTGCTGTCTGCTACTTTGTTAGTTCCAATAGAAGTATAGTAGTTCTAAAAGGTTCCAACCCTGCTGATAGTTCAGGAGAGTTCAGTATACTGCCATGCCATACAGTTTGTTGTTTTAATTTAAGGAATTATAGACAAATTGTAAAAACCTTTTTGAGCGATTGTTTTTTGTAGCCTTGGAATACTAGATTTAAGATTTCCTGCACAACCTACATTTGGTTTTATTGTGTATATTTATTATGACGCAGTCTTTAGTTACTTGATATCATGCTACTATTTTCTACAGGACTTCTGCCTCATTCAGTGCATAAAATGGTCCTGGTTCCTGTGTGAATCAAGGCTGTACTGTAAAGGAGTCTGACTATAAGACTCGTTTGCTGCAGAAATTGGAAGGTGTACAGTGTAGGTGACTTGGGGTGATTGGAAGAAGAGAAGGGAGTCTGCTGGTTAAAGCAACTGAAAGCTGGACTGCGGAATAGGATTCTTCTTGCCTCTGTGTGATGCTAAACTAATAATTTAAACTGAATTTCCGCTGGTGGTCACTAATAGTGTGTCTTTTGATTTCTGGGTGCCCAACTTGAGAACCTGGGGCTTGACTGGTAGAAGTGCTAAGCAGAACTGCATTTACAAAAGATGTGCTTAAAATAGATTATAATACATAAGTTTTAAATGCTAAGTACTGTGATAAAATCAAAGCTTAAATTTGTTTTTCAGAATTGTTGAATACTTTGGCCTTACTGTACCTTAGGTCCCCCCATCTTTAAAATGGTGATGATAAAGCCCTCACAGTTGCTTGTGAAAATAATTTGTTTCTGAAGCACTCAAGTACTATAGAGGTGAAGACAACAGAGAAGTCCATCAGGAACTTAAGAATTCTGACTTCATATCAAAGGCTGCCTATACACGTGCAGGGAAGCTGCTCGGACATGTTGTAATGACAGTGCATTGGATAAGACTTGATTAATAGAGTCTGCTGGAGTGTGATAATTACTGTGCTCCAGCAGACTCCAGCATCACGTGTATCAGCATTCTCATGCTGAAAAATGGTGGCGGGGGTGCTTTTAACTAAAGCTCATTCAAAGAGCTTTAGTTAAAGTGCTCCCGCTGCCATTTTGCAACATGGGGATGCTGATATATGCAACACTCAGGGCACTTTAATTGGAGCGGCTCTCGGAGGCACTCTGATTCAGCCATTCCAATTCAACCCCCCTCAGCCCCAGAGCACGTCTATAAACACCCAAGGTTTGAATAGTGTGCAGTAAATAAAGCTACACAATGTGAAACGAGCAGGAAAGAAAATATTGATGTAACTGATCAGTAAGCCAAAACCTTCTGTTTTGTGAATTGAATGAGGGGGTGTCCTCTGGGCGAAGGTGAAGGGAAATGATTAAAGACTAAATTGTGTATAATGCATATACACAAGGAACAAAATTAAGGTTTTTACAGACAATCTTCTGTAATTTCCTAACTTAGAGTGCTTAGCTTGGTAAACTTATATCTTTTTAAAGATATTTTGTGCATAATTGAGCAGAGTCCAAGGAAATCCAGGCTAAATTGTTAAGCTCCTGCCTTGGAATAAATTGTCTATATAACAACTTCATGAGCACTTCAAGTTTTTAGAAATGTTATCTTCACCTTGTTCTTGATACATTAATAGATAAGATGGCCACCTTAATGGAATAACATCTATGCAAGAAAATGACCTCTAGCCTCTTTGAATCCAGACCAAATGTTTGTTATACCAGTATATTTGCAAAACAAATTAAAATCCAGCAAAAGGCAATCTCCTTAATTTAGCTGCCATGTATGGTAGGGTCAGGGGCATGACATTTCCTACTGAAAATTAGCAATCCAGTGTGGGAGCTATTCGTTATAGTCTGAATGTCACAAAGGGTCATGGGAAGAGATTTGTAAAATTTTCATAATTCCAGAAATAACTCCTTCCACATCCAAAAGAGAACTTCTGTGTTTGGAAAGGAACCCCTGCCATGTCTGGCAACCTCCTGTGGAAGGGTGAGTGAGCTTCACAGGGCATTGTGTTCATTTGCCTATGCACATTCATATTCTGCATGTTCTTGCTATGAAAGGGGAGAAAAAGGAAAATGCTAACCATCTGTTTCCTGTGTGTGAGACCTTATTCCTGGTTTTCCTTCTGAAAAGTTCATGTTTGCATGCTTTTCTAGATTCTGCAGGGCTATTCAGCTGAACAAAGGTGAATTTTCAGCAGTCTGGCAGACAAGGTTCCTTAAGGAACCTTCCTTAAGGAACCTTGTCTGCCTATGTCCTTAGACCAACACGGCTACAACCTACACACCTATTTTCAGCAGTGTGGCATTCTTTTAAGTTTTTATGAGCTTATTTTTAATAGCAAAACTCAAAAGATTTCCCTATGTCTTTTTAAATATTTTCTGCATCTCCAAATAAAGATGGATACATTATTCCATCTTCAGTTCATATATTACTTGCCTACCAGTTATTCCTAACTGTTGGGAAAATGTCTTTTGTGTTGATTAACGTAATATTCTCCCCATAAATTTCTGTTTATCAAAATATCCTGTTAACCTACTCTAGTGGCTAGAGTAGAAGTTACTTACTTTTTCTTCACCATTTCGTATTTTGAAAGCCCTTATGTTCCCCCCTCAATCCTCTCTCTTTTAAACTGAATAGGCCTATCCTCTTTAGCCTCTCCTATGGAAGACCCTCCATATATCTAATCATCCTTGTTGCTCTTCTCTGTACCTTCTCTAAAAACTACAGCTAATAATCTACTTCTTAACAGCAAGCCTTCCAACATAGGGGTTGGCAACTTATGGCCTGGGGGCCAGGTATGGCCTTCAGAGCCACTGAATGCAACCCTTGGAGCTGGAAGGCTTTGCCTCTGCAGTCAGGTAAGCGGGACAACATAGAACAGAAGCAACAGCACTGTAGATGCTGCTGCAAGCTGCACAGCCCCAGCTCATCCCCACTGGCTGAAAGCTGCATGCATGTGGCGGTGAGGAACCGGGGGACAGGGAGAAGCAGCAGTGGCATGGGTATAGGATCAGAGCCGGGTTGTTCAAATCCATGGCTTGTACAGGTTGCTGGCCACTGTCCTGACAAATTACAGGCCATATTTGTCTAGGTTTCCCCACAAAAATCTTGTTGTTTGTCTCTTGTATGAATCTTATCAGTGACATATGATGCTCTGTAGGGGTGATGAAAGAAGGAAAGTGCAGGGTGGGGAAGTTTCTTCAGGAACATGATGGGATCCTCCCTCTTGCTCCTTGGAGATGGAAAGGAGCCATTGTAGATCTGAGGCACTTTGTTGTACTACAGATGAACATCTCTCCCTAGCTTCTGTGTATAGCACAGTCACTGGCTAAACCAGGTCAAATTGGACAGCTGTTTTGGGCCAAGTTACTTCTGAGACCAAGCTGAAATTGCATAGAAAGCAACTTACCCAGGGTCACATAGGAAATCTATGGTGGAAATCCTACAAGTCTGGAACCCAAATCTTCCTTCCACTGGCTTTCCTCTCATCTTTGTGCAGAATGCCTGTTGTTGAATAGATTTGTTCATTGCATTTATGTTGTGTTTCAATTTCTGATGCAGTACAAGCGGGCGCATTTTTTTACCTGTTTGGGAGAGCTGCTTATGGCAAAGTTCTTAAGGTTTAATTGGAATGTTCTTAAGTTTTAGTTGCATACAGGTTTATGCAGGGGCCAGTTTTAATTTTAACAGTGTTTGGAGTTCTGCTCTTTATTTAATCATGGTAAAAAAAGAGGAAATCTGCAATTTTTTCAAAGGGTGTTACTGGAGCTTGTAAATGCCACATAATATGTGTATGTTACACTAGCATTTTATTGTTAATCAAAAGAAAATCAGTACTTCACAACCTGTCTGCATTTGAAAAACTACAGTAAAAAAGGAAATAAAGGGAGCATTCTAGGGTGCAGTATCCATGTCCCAGACTGAAGTTTACTTTTGTTAAGAGTATTTTTATACGAATTTTTTTTAATCTCATTTTAAATTTTCCTCTTGTTTATCTTTCAGAGGGAGGGATTTCCTGCAGGTTACAGTAAAATACTTGTTTTCAATGGATGCTGCTCTTTACATCCAATAAAAATAAGACTTTTAATAACTGAAGAGATGCTCTATACTTCTAAACAATTTGTAATGTATGGTGCCTTCAGCTACTTCTGGGACAATTTGAAATTAGTTTGGTGAGAACTGATGTCAGTGATGTTTTGAAATAAATCTTTATATAGTGGCTTTCCTGCTGTTAAGGCCAGGATATCGTCCTTATTCACAAAAGGCCAAGTACCATTTTTAATTTTGGTCAGTGTTGATCAGCTTGTTACTGCAGACAACCCTAAATGACTAAGGGCATCTCGGCATTGGAGTTGCACAAAGGTCCAAGGTAGAATGATGGGTTTTATAGTCATAACATGCTATGTCTGGAACTTCGCTGTTAAATTGGTTTCATTCCATGAGGAAAATACGGTCATCTGTAGCATCACTACTATTTCCTTTTGTTTCTCTTTTTGTTATATCCTGTATCTCTTTTCTTCTCTCCATTTCCTTCCCAGCAGCAATTCCGACCCACCTGTGGGCTTTATTCCTATCCCTTTATCCATTCCACCCAATAGAATGGAACTGGGATAGATTCTTTAATGTAAGAACCTCCTTAAGCTTTACAGATGAGTTCCCAGAGGTATTTAGTCAAGTTTGGATGGTTTCATACTTTAGAACCATTGCCTGCAGAATTTGGGAGACAACAAGGTACATATTATCCTGTTCAGATTTGGAAAGATTTCTTTGTAGTTATGAGGGACAGAAACTTTTTAGAAGCAGCTTAGATTCTCAAAAATGTGATGTCATGGCGACGGACTACGTTAAAAACAAACCCCCCCATCAAGATACTGATGGACAGTTTGTCACAACTGTATTATGTCACTTTAGAGATGGTAACTTTTTAACTTGTGTTTTGCCATGATTTGTTTCTGTAGTATATATAGAGGTGATTGCATAGTAACTCAAAAATAAATTCTTAGTCTTGTATATTGTGGGGGGAGGGTGTCCATGGTTTAGGGGTGTGTGGGGGGGTGTGTGTATGGTGCATGTGTATGGTGGGGTACATGGGTGTGGCTTTGGGGGGGCATAGGGTATGTTGGGGGTTGTGTATATGTGGGGGATTGTAGGGGCAGGGTGTGGGTGTGAGGGAGTTGCGGGGACTCCCCACACTCCCCACCATGGCACAGAAGCAGGTGGGGTGATCAGGGCACAGGCGCCCGGTGCGGTGCGGCTCCAGCCATCGCTGCACATCGCAGCGAGGGGCATAGGCTCTGTGCAGCTGTCTGTATCATTGGCACTTCCTGCTTCCCTCCTTGCCACTCGCGTGCAGCCCCTGCACTAGCACAGCAGGGAGGGAAGCCCCACGTGCTAGAGCCAGGTGCCTATTCTGCCGGGGCTGCACAACACCAGAGAGAAGCCTCAGGTGCTGGAGGGCTGTGCTTCAGGGGCGGAAAGCCCTAGGCAGGGAAGGCAGCTAGCTCTGGAGCCTGAAGTTTCTCTCTGGTGCTGCACAGCCCCAGCAAGGAAGACACATGGCTCCAGCACGTGGGACTTCTCTCCCTGCTGTGCTAGTGCAGGGGCTGTGCATGAGTGGCAGGGAGCACTGGCAATGCAGGCAGCCACACGGAGCCTGTGCACCTTGCTGTGATGTGCAGTACTGGCCGGAGCCTCACCCCACTGGGTGCCTGTGCCCTGAGGTGCCCTGCCTGCTGCTGCTGCCACTGCCCGCCAGGGCTGCAAGTCATGGGGAGTATGTGGGGGCTCCCCATACCCCCCACTCTCCCTCACACCCACATGCTGCCCACCGAGCTCGATACTGCTACCACCCCCTGTTGCCCTGGGTGCAGGCTCCATACTGCCACCAGCCCCAGCCCCACACTCTGGGCTCCCTCCCAGCTGCAGCCCCACCTCCTCTGCTTCCCTACCTGCTGTCTGGAGCCAGCAGAAGACTGGGGAAGTGAGCATGTCCCGGGGGCTGTGGCAGCAGCAGCCCCGCACAGAAGGTGCACCAGGCCCTTCCACCAGTGAGGGTGAGAGCCAGGCAATAGGGTACATTTTTGGGGCTGCATGTACACATGGGCGCCTTGCTCCCCCCCTTGAGGGCAGACAGGCTTGGCGGGGCACAATTTGTAGTGGGGACCCGGGGGCCATATTTTGCCTGTCCCTGGCCTGTGCGCAATTTCTAGTGATATAACGATGAAGTAAATGCTTTGCTCAAGATTCAACGTTGCCTAGATACTAGTTACAGTGTATCTAGTAATGTTCACTATATTGTTAAAGTACCATGAAGGTCTCCAGGGAACTGTGAAAACGTCAGCTAAAGGACTCTGGTCTGGTCCTCCAGGTTGGGGGTAGTGTGGGGGGTTGGTATCTCACCCATGTCAAAAATTTCTATTACAGTCTACAAGAAGAAACCAGATGAAAACGATGGTCTGAAAGCTTTTGAAGTTGGAACAGGCAATGAAGCATAAACCACAAAGTGAAGATGATGATGATTATTATGACAAAATATTATTTCAAAAAATCAAATTAATCTTCTGCAGAGAAGCGCAGGTTCAACTAGTAGAACATGGAACATAGATTGCTAGACCTGCTGATTTGAGCAAAATTAGTGGCCCTTGTCTGAGAGAGTGATCTGCTACCGACTTGTGTATACTGGTATTTTTCTGTTCTTTTTTTCATACTGCAGTGTGGTAAATTTCCACAAAAAACCTATATCCAGGTCTTTCTGTCTTATCTGTGTCGTATGCCAGTCTCTCTTTAACATGAAGGCCTGTGCAGCCTAAAGCAACTTCCTTTCTCTGGAAATCAAGCGCATCCTCTCCTTGACCCCTTTGGTCTCTTGCCTTTCTTAAGGCATCTGCACTTTAAACGCCAGTCTTTACTTATGTTTCCCTGGCTGGTTGGTTAGGTTTAGTGATTTAAAGTGTTACTTGGCATTGTAGTTGAGCTTCTCTACTTCTGGTTTCAAATGACACCTGAAATAAGCCTATTGTAACTCCTAAATCCTCTGTATGACTGGCTAAAAAGCTGTTGAAATCCTTAGTCTAAAGCTTTCCAAAGTACTATAATTTTCCACCTGAGCAGCAGATTGATTTTTTTTTCTCTTCCATGTGTCAATCTTGGATTAGTATTGGTTTTCTATAAATTAAATAATCATGTTAGGTAGAAGTAGTTCCTTTTGCTAAAGGCTTATATATTTGAAAAGTCAAATGACCAGTGATTTGCTTTTTGTTTGTTTGCTTGTAGAGACAATTTTTATGTTTGTCTTAACTACACAGCAGTTAATCTGAAAGAACACATTCTTTCTTTCTTTTACACTGAGTCCGTAAATCTCTAGACAAGGGTAATCCCCCCCTCCCCCATGTATTTTGTAATTGTGTATTTTATTTATGAGAAATGTTGGGCTTTAAATGTTTTAGGTGAATTTGAGAGCCATCACTTTATTTTAAAAATAATATTTTGTTTTAATTTGTTATATATAATGAATTGCTCATTAAAGTCTCTGTACCTTTCCATTCATAAGACACGTCATCATTTTCTCGATATTGGATTAAAACAGCTGTTCATCGTGCTGTTAATGCACGTACCTGTTTAAATCAACCATTTCAAGGCAGAGCTGCAGATAATTAGGAGTATTTAGTGCCTCATCAGGAATTAGCAATCTATTCCTAGAATGTGTACTAATTTGGGAGCAAGTCATTTGAACATTGGTCAGCAATTTGCATTAGCTTATTATGATTTTGAAATAAAATAAAATTGCAGACTAGTAAAATTGTAACTAGAAAAGTAGAGGTCCTGCATGCAAATCAATTGTAAAAAGGGCTTTGGGTGAGTAATCCTGTGCTGTTGAAGGAATGAAATCCCTCCAGAAAACCCTCAAAAGGTAAGAGCTTTTTTTTTTAAGGGCTACCTTCCCAGAAACATAATGGCTCACTGAATCAGATGTGGATTATCCTGCTGAGTCGAGAGAACTCCCTCCATTTTATAAAGATGGCTGTAAAACAGCTATGTACATCTTTACACATACTTTCCCAAGCAGTTATAAAAACAACCTGCAGTTTTTAGCTAACAAGTGTAGTACAAGGGTGATACTTTCTCCAATTAGTTGCCATCCTTAACCTGCATGTGTAATTCACCTGAACCTAATTGCTTATTTAACTGTCATTGGTACACTTCAATGAGGCTGGTAAACAAGTAAAAATAGAGGTGGGGGGGATGTGACCTACCTCCTTTGGAGTGTCTATCTTATTGTCCTACCCTTATATTGGTTGTTTACATGAATGCTGTTTTGAATGGTCACCTTCTTGTTTTGTTCTTTGTTCTATTTCGGTTCCCCTCCCATGCCCATCACCCTGTTATCAGAGTGCCTAAATATTTTTAAGTCCAGTTAATGGGACTAGAACTTAAAGTGTCTTGGCTCTCAGCCCCGTGTTGAGTTCACTAAGCTGTGGGGCCTTTGTCCTTGCACACTGTACAAATATAAAAAAACAAACAAAGTTGTTTTTAATAGTCTAGCCAGTTATCATTTGTCAATGTCGTAATTGTTTATCGAGTTCCAGCTCTGGTCCTTATTACAGTTAAAGCTTTTGGAATGCTTCATTGTGGCTGGTAGTTCTTCAGGAAGTAAACTGTTAGTTGTTGTCTCACAACCTGGGCTTTCTCAGCAATAAGGCAGGAATAATGCTCTGTATTCAAAGACACTTAAAATGGTGGGAGGAGAAGAGACCAATATGTAAATTATATTTCTCTGTGTGTATCTTTATAGCCACAGCTCATCATGACTACACAGCTGTTGTTCAAAAGTGTATGGTGGGCTTGCTTTAAAGAGTGAACAGAGAAGAGGCCCTGCCCTGTCTTCTGGAATGGTACATTTGAATTATATTTGTCCACCTGCTCAAAAGTGCCAGTATATATAAAGAAAGAAACTGAATCTCTTACATAGAAATTACCATTGTAATCATTGTATAAATTAATAACATTGTTATTCGTATAATAACAGGAAAAGTTTTACAAACATATCTACAGGGCCTCCAGCATCTTCTTTCTTCTTCTCTTTGCAAGTCCATTCATAGTATCTGACAAAGTATACTACGATCTCTGAAAACATGCTTCTCTGAACCAGTTTCTCTAGGGCAGCAGTTTGCAGTCTGTTGTATGCTTACCACCATTGGTACACAGACAGCCTGTCAGTGGTGCACGTTAACAGATTTATTATAATTACTTTATATGACAACAATTTGCTGGTTGTACTTAAGGTTGTATTGTTTTAAATTGGTAGTGCACAATCTGTCTTGGGAATTGCTGTTCTAGGATGCCACCCTACCCTGCCTTCTTCCTGACTTCAGACTAACATGGCTAGCCATACCTCCCTTGTCTCCTGGAAATGTGTTGAAAAGCTATATTTCCTATCCTAAGGCAGAACATATGCTCAAAACAAAACAAAACAATTATATGTTGGGTACAAAGAGTATGATAAAATTACATGTCTAGTGAAATAATAATTTTATTAAATAAATGCTAAGGTCCTGTAATAGGGTTACCATATTTCCAGGTCCAAAAAAGGACACCTTGGCGGGGGGGAGGAGCAGGGGGAATATGATGGTGGGGGGGACTGCCCTTTCTGTTGCTCCTCACTGACAAGTCATAGCCCCCCCCAGCCCTGCTGCTGCCCCTCACTTCCAAACCACTGACCCCAGGCCTGCCAATGCACCTCCTTCCCAAAAAGCAGTACCTTGCTCCCTCCTTCCCCCATTCCCTGCTGGTGCCCCTCACTCCCGACCCGCAGCCCCCTGGTGCTGCCAGTGCCCTGCAAACCCAACCCACAGTCACCTGCCCTCCCATCCCCTCTCCTCCCCTGTGCCCCTCAATCCTGATCCACAACCCCCTGCCCCACTTCCAGCTCTGCTGGTGCCCCTCACTCCCTACCTTCTGTGCTCCTTGCTGTCTCCGATCGCCTGCTCCCTGCTCTCCCCGAGTTCACAATTGCAAAGCAAAATCGTGAATTCGGCTCCTGATCACACACATGCCACGCTAGGTATTCTGGGAACTAGTTCTACCTAGTGGCAGCTATGTTAGAAATGGACCGGGGGAGGAAATCCCAGACCTTTTGCTTGCATTTAAAAAACCTGCCCGGACGCAGCACAACAAGCAAAAAAAGAGGACATGTTTGGGAAAACCCAGATGTATGGTAACCCTATGCTGTAAACCTAAAACACGCAACAGGAAGACCTGTCAGTATGTGCCCTGCAGTTTTGATGCTTCCTGAATACACAGTATTGTACAAATGTTAATCTATCATCTTAATGCTCAAAAATACTTCTTGACATAAGCCTTCTAGGTCTCTATCTTTGAAAAATGTATAACACTAAAGGTAGCATACCTCAATTGCGTCTCAGTTTCATTTTGAAAACTTACATAAGCATTTGGACACCTGAGTGCCTTTGACTTTTTTTTTTTTAATGAGAATTAAGCTCTGAAGTACCTACATTCCTTTTGAAAATGTTACCCTGAATCACCTAACTTGTGTATATCTACCAAATAAGTTATTTGTTAGGATGATCATAGGCAATTACTATCTGTCCCTTCTTAATTCTTGTATTCTGTTTGCCAAGACATCTTGTTTAGACTTTTATCATATCGTTTCTAGGGTTGCTATTCTGTAAATCCTCTAATCCCAGTTTGTCTCTTATGGAACGACAATATCTCCTCCCGCCCCACCCTGTCTTTTGCAGTTGAACAGTTAGACTTCTCCAAGTATTGCCCCAGTCAGCTTTCCTATTCTTTTTTCCTCCTCTGAAAATGCTTCACAGAAAATACAAAATTAATATTTAATTGGCTGGTCTTTCACTTATAAATTTTAAATCCTAGAAATGTTTCTACTACAAGTAGTTGTTAAAACAAATATATTGCTTTTCCATAAGTACAACATAAACACTGAAGTAATTTGCATATATAGAAACTGGAAAATGAGACATTCACTGTCTATATTCAAAGTTGCGCTGATTTAACTATAAAAAATTGTTTTTGTGCTAACATCCTCCTTTAGTTTAAATATGTCTTCTCCTTCCCTGATATTTCCCCCTTTATTGCTGAATAGTGATCATATCCCCTCTTGTCTTTTTTTTGGTAAGCTGCACAAGCTAAGCTCTTGCAGATTCTCAATTTCCCTGGTAATCCTAATATTCCTTCTGTGCACCTGTTCAGGCAGAAGTTGATCTGTTTTGAACATGGATGATCAGACCTGTACATGGTACTTTGGAAGAAGCCTTACTATGCCTTATACAATGACATTGATTTTTACTTATCTTTGCTTGAAATATTTTTTCTGATACATTGTAGGATTGCATTTCCCTTTTTCCTGGTTGCCTCATGTTGATGATTAATAGCCATGCTTTGATGCACAGTAGTTTCCAAATGAAAAGCTTGCAGTTTATAGCAGAAACTGTTGCTATAAATCTATAAATGTATGAATACTCACTCAGACCTATTAATTTAAATTTAATTTCTATTACTCCATTTCTTACAGTCAATTCTAGTATAATATTCTAAACCTCATCTCTATAGATGATGCTTCCCAACTGTCTTTTATGAGCAGATTTCATGAGCACACTTCTAAGATTGGTCCTGAGATGAAGTCTGAAAGAATTCCACAACCAACATTGCTCTAGTCTTACAATCTTCCTTTTACCTATTGTCATCTTCTATTACAGCGTTCATAGATTCATAGATGTTAGGGTCGGAAGGGACCTCAATAGATCATCAAGTCCGACCCCCTGCATA
>NW_005842033.1:765231-793128 GCF_000455745.1 Alligator sinensis | reverse complement strand
TAGATGACCCCAGCTAGATGCCTATCTAACCTCCTTTTGAAGACCCCCAGGGTAGGGGAGAGCACCACCTCCCTTGGGAGCCCATTCCAGACCTTGGCCACTCTAACTGTGAAGAAGTTCTTCCTAATGTCCAATCTAAATCTGCTCTCTGCTAGCTTATGGCCATTATTTCTTGTAACCCCTGGGGGCGCCTTGGTGAATAAATCCTCACCAATTCCCTTCTGTGCCCCCGTGACGAACTTATAGGCAGCCACAAGGTTGCCTCTCAACCTTCTACAAGGTCGCCTCTCAACCTTCTAACCTTTCCCAACCTTTTTTGCTCCACAGCACACTTACCTAAATAAAGCACCGCAGCACACGGTATGTGGGGGGCTGAGCGGCCAGCCCCCTGCCTGGCTGGAGCCATAGTCCCTGTCTGTCTGTGTCCACAGGAGCAGGAGGCAGAGAGGGTGGCTCCAGCCAGGCAGGGAGTGTGGCTCCAGCCCAAAATGCCATGGCACACCTGGATGTGCCTGGTGGCACACCAGTTGGGAAATGCTGTTCTATTAGCCAGTTTCTTACCTTCTTTCTGGTTCCTCTACTAATCACCTCACCCAGCTTAGTGAATCTTCCTTGTGACACCATTCATATGGTTCATTGAATTCCAGGTTAGAACCACCAGATTTCCTTTGCCTAGAAAATCTGATATTTCATCAAAAATAGATAGTTCTTTCCTTTTTAAAAGCCTTGCATGTTACTAAGGTCAGCGTAACAGATTTGTATGTCTTTCTATTGTTTCCCTTTCTTAAATTTAAGTACAGTGTTTGATATTCTCCAGTCATATAATGTGTCTTTATCCAGTTGGATAACTTTATTAAAAATCCCTGCTACTGGACTTGACACTCCTGCCTTCTGCCAGTTCTTTCAGTATTCTGTGTTCTTAAACTCACTCGTAGACCTAGCACATCAAATTTGCAGTTTTATTTCCACGTCAGATGCACTAGCTTCCATTAACTAATCCTGTCTTGGCCCTTATGTTTATTATCATCATCCTTATTGAAAATAGAGGAAAAGTATGGTGTGAGGCCACACATAGATTATCTGTAAATCACCTTTTAATCTCTACCCCATCCTCATTGTATTTTTTTTTTTGCACTTAAATACCTTTTAAGTTTCTCAAACTAGTTCCAACTTGTGGCAATCCTCATTTTATTCCCACACTATTTAATGTCTAACATGCCCCTTTTGCACTTCTAGTTGGCCCTCTGCTTGCTTCTAGTAATTTCCAAGGTGATTATTCATTCAGTTAGGTCTGGTACCCTTTCTTTTAAGGATACATATTCTAGATCAGAAAGGGGCAACCTTTTTGGCAGGAACGCCACAGATTAAGTTCTCTCTGAGTGCCACCCCAATTCTGTTTTCCCGCTTCATCTGTTGTTCTGCTTCCTGCCCTGTGTATTGCTGTGCCATCTGCCATGTCCCTGATCTGCTGTGTGTTATTCACAGAGGCTGCCCATGTATGCTGCAGTTTAGCCACCCCTGTTCTAGATAGTTTTGGACCTTTTGTTTTGACCAAATTCCAATACCTCCTCTATATTCAAGTTAGCGTTCTTCAGTTCAGCTGATTTCATTAGCTAGTTTCCATAACTTATCAAGGTTTGCCCTTTGAAATAAAGCCTTGTGTGTAATGCGTTTTTTTCTTCTTTTTTTTTAATCCTTCCAATTTAATTTAAATAACTTGTGAATACAGGATCTGTGGTTATTTTCTATGGGCACTTCTATAAAATAAGTTCTACTTGGCCAAACTATGTCCGAAATAGTTTTGTTTCTTGTTGATCCAGTGATTTTTTTGGAGACAAAACAAATTAGCTAGCACATCCAGAAATATCAGGGCACTATCATTATAAGTAGCATTTGTTCTGCAATATATATATTTGAATTTAATTTTCTACAATGCCCCAGACCCTGGTATGACTTTATATTTTTGTAATTTTATTTGTTCATAGCCAAATCTGACTCTGGGAGTCTAAAGCAAATCCTTAACACTGCCCAAAGTGAAGTATTTTATTCTAGGGTATGGACATACAAATAATTTAAAGTAGCATTGCTGCTCATACACTGCTATTTAGGGGCTGCATGTGTACATGTTTTTTACCTAGTGTTAAGTGAAAACTAAGCCCCTGGTGTTTTAGATCTCTTCATGTTGACAACTAAGGTACCATGGCTTATATTCTAATTTTGTGGGTTAATGCGGTATATACAGGTAGTTACAATGGAGTATCTGACGCATTGTAAAGCCCTCCTTCCATTTACCCCATGGTAAATCGTAGATTCATACCATTACAATTCTTCCCCAAAATAATTTTGACCATGAACAGCTCTGTTTTTATTTATGCTCTTTCATTTCTTTTGTGGTATATTGCTTTTGTGGTATTCATTTCACTGTGGTATATTTTATCCACCACATTTTATCTTTATTTCTGTCTTTCATGAACAGCTCATACCCTTCAATACATATGTTCATGATTTGCTATTTCGCTGTTTGTTATACCTTACAACAGGGGTAGGCAACATTTTTTTTGGCCGGAGTGCCGAAAAAAACACAATATCTACCTTGAAAGGTGCTAGAGTGCCAACATGGTGGAGCCCAGAGCAACTGTTTGCAGCCTTCTGGCTGCAGCCGGCTTGCGGAGCCCGGTCTGCTTGCAGCAGGGCTTGTGGCCTCCCAGCCGCCTGCTAGGAGCAGCCTGGGCTCCATGGCTGGCAGCAGCTGCTTAGAGCCCAGGATGGCGGTGGTGTGCCGAGCAAAATGGCCTTGCATGCTGGGGGTTGCTGACCCCGCCTTACAATATCCATGTCCTACACCAGTAATTCAGGTTCCTTCTCCGGTGTTAGCTGGGTTTTTTTCTGTGACTCGACTCAGTTTCCTTGTCAGATCAGGTACATTTCTTTCATCAACTATATTGCTTTATGTAACTACAGCTCTCATCAGTATTAGGTTTGTTCTTTCTCCTTGCTGTTCTTCTACCTCGGGTGGTTTGTTGTTTTGGTATTTCTTTTGTTTGGCCTTTTTTTATTTCTTACTCTGTCCCCATTTACTTGATTTCCTCCTCCCCCCCCCCCCCCCCCCCGCTTCCCATGCATTAAAATCAGACATGAGGACTACGAGTCTCTAATTGCTTTTGAAAATAGGATGATAAATCACTTTGGCACTTAAACCCCTCCCCCCAAAACAACAAAAAACAAAGTTGCCAAGAGCTCTTCCTACATGTTCCTACACTTCCAGCCTTTGGGGAAGAGGGGTGTGAAACCCCTGGGGCTGGGAGATCATCTGATGGCTTTCAGCCGCAGGGGAGATCCTGCTGCATGTCTAGATTAAAGCTGGATGCCCTATACCAACTAGCTATAAAGTTGATGCACATTTCTGAGGTCTAATTTTGTAGTTGGTTTGAGATTTTTGGCTAAGTACAAACATTCAAAAAACCTGAGTCTGAATTGATTCACTCTTTGTAGGTTAGTATAATCTGTGTAAATTGAACCGATTTGCTGGTGAATAGACATTCATTTTTGATTCTGGAAATGCAGCCACATGCCTGCAGTGGCTCAGGCTAGAAGCTGGGAGGTGCTAAAGCAAGCCCCTCCTTTCCCTTTAGCAGCAGCCACAAGGCTGAAGGGAAACAGACCTGTGGGGGGAGGGTGGCATGGCCAGGCCCTGGTAGGCTGCTGAGTATGATTGCGGAGGGGATTAAAACCCCACCCTGGCCTGCAGGGACCCCAGGCAGGCTGTGTCTGAAGAGGGAATGGGGAAGGAGCCCTTGCCGGTTTTGTCCCTGAGGTGGGGTGTGTGGCCAGACACCAGCCAGGGCAGCACCTTGGGTGAAGTGGGGCAGGGGGATTTAACCCCGCCGCCTCCCCTGAGTCTCCTACTAGCATGGTGCTGCCTGGGCTGGCTCTGGCTATGCCTCTCACTGTGTGAATGGCCAGTGGGGTGGAAAGCCAGACAGACCCTGGCTTGGTGGGAGAGAGTCCCTTCTCCCTGCCCCCCTTTTTAATCTCCGTGCCTGCCCCCTTCACTTGAGGTGCTACCCAAGCTGGCTCTGACTTTGCCCCCTGCCACATGAGCAGCCAGTGGGGCAGGAAGCTAGGCAGACCCTGGCTGGGGTTCCTATGCCAGTGAGAGAGAGGGGAGACTGGGGGTTTAATCCCCCTCCTCCCCCCCACCTTCTCCTGAGGCTGCTGCCTGGGTAGGGTCTGGTCATGCCCCCTGATGCTAGAGAGGTGAGCAGGGGGGAAAGCTGAGCAGACCCGGGCTGGGGTCCCATGTGGGTGGGAGAGGGGAGGCAGAGAGATTTAATCCCCCTCCTTCCCTTTGAGCCTGTTGGCCCACTTCCATCCCCCTTCCACTCCAATGGGGAAAAGTCTGGGCAGAATGGGCTGTGCCAGCTGGGTTTCTCATGCTGACTCCCTTGTCAGCCAGCCCTCACTGCTCTGGGGCCAACCCTGTTCTGCTGTAGCAGACAGCACAGCCTAGCCCAGGGCTGCAAAGCATTTTGGGATGCTGGGGGACTGTTGTTTAACTTGAACCAGGAAGGAGTCTGGGACAGAAGTTCCATAAACTGGTTTGACCTAAATCAGTTAAGTTGGATACTACATTCACCCAGGTTTATCTTAAACCAGTTTCAGCTATTTTGAAAGTGGTTTATGAGAACTGAACTTTTGTTACAGGTTTAAACCAGTGTCTGATCACTTAAGCTGGTTTACATGTAACTTCTGTCCCTAGCACTTATGGCATGATAGGTACTTTGCATGTGTAGCTGGTATCAAGGTAATTGCACAATTAACCATTTAATTGTGTGATACCTGTACCATGTAGAAGGGGCCTTATAAGGGTTATGTTAAAGCAGGTTTAAAGCTAAGATTCTATACACACCAGATTTAAATAGATTTAAGTAAATTTAAATCCACACCTTTAATTAAGCTAGTGCAACTTTGTTTTTTGTTCAGGACTTGTATATATTCATAGTGCAGTGAAGTAGTGTGTTTCCATTGTGTTTCTTTTTTAAATGTGAAAAGTAAATAATAAAGTAAATTAGACTTATAAATTATTTCAGTTTTAGTAAACTGAAGTATTATGTGAAAGAACATATATTATTTTATGAAGCATATTTTTGCAGACTTTGACAGGGAAAAGTCCATGTCTGGTCACTCTTGATTTTTTTTTTTCAATCTCATTTACTGAACATTGTGTCACTTAACTTTCTGTATTTCATCACCACTATTTTATCATTAAGGATAGTAAAAAATACAACATAAGTACAAACACCCTTCTGTTCAGTGTTTGCATTTGTTCATAGCAGTTTTTTGTAGCTTGAAGCTAAGCAAGATCACTTTTTCCTTGTAAGGCACACATCATTCACTGTACTGCTTTTGTATTCCCCCCCCTTCCTCTCTCCCCCACCCCCCATTTCTGCATACTCTCCCTCTCTCTGCATTTAGACCTTACCACCTGATTGCACAGTGACTGACTGAGCTTCAGGGCAGCTTAGGAAATGTACTTTTCTGTCGCTCAGAATTTGCTTTTTATTGGAGAATGCAGTGATGCTGAGAGGAAAGAAAATGAAGCATTCAATACTGCATTGCAAATGTTTTCTTAGAAAGGAAAGCTCTTCTCTTTGTTCTTCTGTAATATTCCTGACACTAGGGTATACTTCTTCCTTGCCACAGACTGATCACTTGAAGCCTTGAGTTATGACATTTCTCTCTATCTAAAGGGCCTCGCTGGCTCAAGCTCTTTCGTTGTTTCTTTCCAACAGATGGAACAATTCCCTGGTTGGCTGAAGGCTGCATTTCTGGAGGAATCCAGCGGTTTCTCAAGTATTCAGTTGTCAAGTATCTTGAAGGAAAAAAGAAGCAGTTAAGAGTTCTGTTTCAGGCTGTCTTATCCTCAGGGTACTTCTATATGTAATTTTATAGCTAGACCTCACACCACAGTGTGCAGGCCTACTCCCGATCCCATCCATGTCGCCATGTGCGGGCTGGGAGCGATCCGGGCCCTTTTTGTGCTCTGCGTGGGCTGTGGCCAGCAGCCCAGGCACGCTGGATCGGAGAGAACGGGCGACACGCTAGAATTAGGCACGGACGCGTAATGGTTGATTCAAGATTGTTTACTTACACCGAAGATGGTCGCGGTGTAGGCTGGACAGTTTCCCAGGCACAGCTCCAATTAAATCCTCGTTTGAGGACTACGACAAGCTCGGGTCTCTCTCACGAAGTTTGCTAGACTCCGTGGATCCTTCTATTCACTCACTCACACGAAGTTTGCTAGGCTCCGTGGGTCCTTTTGCGCGCAGGGAGAGAGATACGTCGAGGATTGCGAATGGCGACGGGGAGAGGCTAGAGGCTGATCAGACCTCTGTTGCCTGCTTGAAATGCACTGGGTCTGATAGGCTCCACAGCGCTTAGAGATCTTCACAAGACGTGAAGTCTCCTCCTCCTGGTGTTCGTGGAGTCCTCCCTTGCGGGGGTTCTCCTCGGAGTTCTCCCACTTGGGTGGAAACCACTCAAGCTTTTTATACAGCTAGCAAGCCAATCGCTAGCCGCCACGTGTAAAAAATTTCACGCAAGCCAATAATGGGGCTCGAATTAGAATACAAATGGCAGGAACTCTTTGCAACGAGCATTTCTTAGCTGCAGAAAAGAAATGCACACTGCAAAGAAAGCTATGAATTGGCGGGAAAATAATTCAGTGGTGCCAAAGCACACACAAAAACAAAAATCACACCCTTGGGTTGTGACACACAGAAGCCACCATCTCTCAGGTTCTTGAGCCTACGTACACTAAGCAGTGATGCCTGTGGCCAGCACCTCTACTGAAACCCGTGGCTTCTACATTCACAGGAGTAAAAGGGCAGTATCCAGGGTGCTCTAATGCTAATACAGCAGAGCTTATATTTTGTATATGAGCCAGTAAGTCAGAGCTATAGAGAGAACTACAAGTACAGGAAGCAATATCTAGTGATCAGTTTCAAGATTGGCTTCTGAACTTGAGTGATCAGTTGGTTTCACAGCACATCAAGATACAGATGTTCTTTCCCAGCCTTCACCAGTATAACAGTTAGCCCTTGATTCCATTCCAGTTCTACAATGTCTTGGCCACTAAAGGCTGATATTGTCTCTGACAGAGTCCTTATTAGTAAGCTAAAGAAGTACAGTTTAGAGCAAGGGCAGGCAGTTATTTTGGGCGGAGAGCTACTTAGTGAGTTTTAGCAAGCTGTCAATGGCTGCATGGGTAGCCCTGCCCCTTGACAGGTGCCCCACCCTCTGGTTGCCATCTTGGGTCTGGAAGTCCTGCCCCTGACCTCTGACCCTTGCCACTGGAAGTCCCTCCCCTTGCTCCTGGAAGCACTCCTTCAGGGAAGAGGTTTTGCTATCTTAGAACCAGAAAAAAATCAAATTATATACTAAAAATCAAATACCTATAATATTATATTTTAATTCAATTAAAAAAATATATTTTTGTCCTGATATGCCTGTGTTTCTCCTTTTATATGTAGAAGTGATTGCATAATAGCTCAAAATGCAGTCTTACTCTTGTATAATGTGCATGGTGTGCAGGGGTGCTGGGGGGTATGGGTGGGTGGGTGGGTGGGTGTGGGGTTTATGGGGAGCTGTGTGTGTGTGTGAGATGTGTAATTGTGTGTGGAGAGGAGAGTGGCTGTGGGGTTTGCAGGAAGGGTTTGAGGGTATGAGGTGTGCATGGGAGCACCCTGCACACTCCCCACTGAGCTGGTCAGCACCTGCCCCAGCTCTGCAATAGCCCAGAGCCTGAGGGCAAGTTGCCAGTAGGCCACCGGGCCCCTGGTGTGCGGGGGGGCCAGGGCCTTCCCCACCCCCATGCCCAATGAGGTGCTGTACTCTGGGGCTGGTGGTGGGGGGAGCCAGCCGAGCCCTTGCTACCCGAAGCCTCGTGGCGGTGTTTGCACTCCGGTGGTCCCTGCCACCACCGGGAGGCCGGGCGCCACTGGAAAAGGGTCTGTCAGGCCCGGGATGGGGGGCAGTGCAGGGTGCTCCTGGAGCCACTGGGGGTGGAACGAGTTGGTGGGGATGTGGCCTGGGGCACAGGGAGGCGGCATGAAACTTGCATCACATGCCTGAGGTTTGGGGCAGTCTAGTGGGGTGCCACCACCTTGGGGGGAAGGCCATCCTGCAGGGACCCAGCAGCCTGGCAGCAGTTTGCCCCCCAGCCCTGGGATGGGTCGGGAGGCTGCGCCAAGAGCTGGAGCAGAGCTGTGACCACTTTTCTGCTTCAGAAGCTCCTGCAGCTTCCAAGAGGCTGGGGGCCCCAGGGAAGCTCCTGGCTGGCCCTGGGGGCAGTGTGGGAGCCACCCGAGGTGGCTATGGGTAGCACAACCCAGCAGGGATGTGGCTTGGGATGCATGAAGCCTGGGGAGGCAGCATGGTATTTGCATCCCACTTCTGAGGCCTGGGGTGGCAAAGGCCTGGCTGCCCTCCCCGTGGGTGGCCCTGGCATGTGCCGCTGCCCTGAGGGGAAGGCCTGGCCCCCCTGCCCCACAGGGACCTGGCGGCAGCTTGCCCCAGGATGGGTGGAGAGGCTGCACCAGGAGCCAGAGCAGAGCTGCAGCTGATTTTTTGCTCTAGAAGCTCCTGCAGCCTTCCCAGGCTTCCTGGGCCAGGACCCTGCCAGGTCATGCCACCCACAGTGGCCTCGGGAGACAGCCTGTGCTGCCCCCCGGACCAGCCAGGAGCTTCCGGAGCAGAAAAGCAGACACAGATCTGCTCCTGGCACAGCCTCCCCACCCATCCTGGGGCCGAGGACCGAGCTGCCGGTGTGGGAGGGCCTGGGACTTCCCACCCAGAGCGGGGGTACCCACCGGAGCCTCCCATGGAGGGGACAGCCAGGCTGTTGCCACTCCAAGCCTCAGGCACGCGATTCAAGTTCCACGCCGCCTCCCTGCACTTCCCATGGTGTGGCTGGCCCCAGGTGCCCCCCCACCCACGCTGCCCCCAGGGCTGGATGGGGGTTGGGAGCCAGCGACAGCAGGGCAGTGCTTCAGGGCCCATGCTGGCAGGGCATAGAGCAGGGTGGCAGGAGCCCGGGGTGCAGCTGGCTGGGCTGTCCCAGCAGGGAGAGAGGGGAGCCACCCAGCTCTGGGCCCCGCTCGCACAGGCCCCTGAACACCAGCAATGGCTCCTGAACACCCCCTTGCTCCCAGCCCTGCCACCCCAGCCTCGTGGTCAGGTGGGGACCAGCACGCGTAGCCCTGACCCCACTCTTACCTGAGTTTCCCGCTCCGGCACAGGTGTGAACAGCCCCACAGTCCCAGGCAAGAAGCCCCTGCTAGGTACGGGCTTTCGGCTGGGGGAGGGAGGGGGCAGGGTCGGACAGGCCCTGCTGTTCCAGGGGCCTGCTGTGGCTTTCCATGGGTCCTACTGCCCCTGGCTCCTGTCATTTTTGACAAGAGCCAGAGGCAAATAAATATTAATTTTAAAAAAAATTTAGGGGCCCTACAGGCCAGACAGAATAGTTCAGTGGGCCGGATCCAGCCCCTGGGCCATATTTTGCCCACCCCTGTTTCAGAGGAAAGTACTTAAGATGGTGTGGCAGGACCAGGCCGTAGGGGCAACCATGAAACCCCCTGGTGGCTGTGTGACTCCTGCCCCACTCTGGCTCCTTGGGGTACCCTCCCTTTTCCTCTTGCCTGCCACTCCTTGATGGAATTATTTTATTGTAAAAGGAAGACTACTTCAGGGTCCCAGAGTGAGCCCTAGCCTGTTTTGACCAGCGAGTCCTTCTGTATCCAGCTGACTCCAGTCCTGCCCTTCAAGCACTAATTGGGGGCCCTCCTGGCCCCATCTGTGCCTCAGAGTACCAGCTGCTTTAATTGCTATTCATGGCCTCCTTTTTGCCATGTCCATGTCTCACAGATGTTACTGTAAATTGTCAGCTGGACCTGGTGGCCCTGTCTATTAACCAACCAATCCACCTAGCCTTCTGAACCCCTGGCAAGGCTCTCTTCTCCCTGGGCCCTGGCCCTAGTCTGGCTTTCACCCGTCTTAAACTTCAGTCCCTTTACAGGCTTTAGTCCATTTTGGTTGAAGCCTGCTCTGGCTCTGGCCTCCCTCTGGCTCTAGCATCCCACTTGCTGGGCCCCTGCCCCCTGCCATGGCTTGTGTGCCTCTATCCTAGGGACCCAGAGGACTGAGAGCTAACCCCAGGCTGGGCTGATCCCACTGCAGTAGTCCCACAAACCCCATGCCAGAGCACACCCAATAGCCTTGGCTCTCCTAGCTTCAACCCCTTGGGTTTGCTGACCCCAGGCTAGCCTGCTTCCTCTGGCCTTGGCTCTCCCATCCTTGACCTGCACCAGCTCACAGTTTTTTCTGCGTCCCTGACTCCACGCTAGGCTGCCTAACAGTAAGTATCCTTCTAGGTTCCCCGCTGTGGCCTCCATACCTTCTCCATTGCCACAATCTGGCCATCCAGTTCTCAATCAAAACATAAATGTAAGTCTAATGGCTATATAACAAAATTTCCTCCACACTGAGTTAGTTGTAACTTCCCTACAAGCTATAAGTTCCCCTGTAACTTTCTTTGCAGCTTTTGGGGACTGCTTGGGTGCTAGTCAGTCTCTCTACTGCAGCCATTTTGCTTAGGAGCTTTTCTTCTTGTTACCTGCAGGACTAGACTGGCTATCTGGTCTCAGGCACTGATCTTATGTCCCTCCAAGCCCCCACCCCTTCCTGTCAGGTGGCTCTCCAGCCTGATGGCCATCCTGCCTTCTTCTCCTGCAGCTTAGATGTCTGTCTCTTATCTGCCTACTGTGGAGCATCTAGCCCCAATGCAGCCTCTCCCCAAGTGGTAGCTATTACCCCATTGTTACTGGACTGCTTGTTTTCTGGCAGGTAGCTCCAGGGATAGTCACTCCTCAGTGGGTAGCCCCTGTCCTTGTGGTTTTTGGCCTGCTGGCTTCTTGGCAGCTAGCCTTTGCCCAGCTTCCGAGCCCCCACAGCAAGCCTGACTTGCTGTGGCATTCACTTAGGCTAACAGAAGCCTTGGGCTCTGTTACAGCTGGATGCATAACTGATTGATTGACTCATCATGCCTAAAGCATAGTCATCAGTATGCATTTATACACATGCTGTAGGAGATGTGTATGTGGGGAGGGTGGAGGCACTTTAATTACAACAGCTCTGAGAGCTGCTCTAATTAAAGCACCCAGAGTGTCATGTGTATTGGCGTCCCTGCATTGAAAAATGGCTGTGGGGGTGCTTTAACTAAAGGCATTAGTTCCATTTAGTTAAAGTGCTCCCACCTCTATTTTTCAGTGCAGACACTGATGCACATGATGCTGGAGTCTGCTGAAGTGCAGTAATTACCATGCTCCAGCAGGCTCAATTAATTGAGTTTGCTCCAACATGCTGTAATTACAGTGCATTGGAGCAGGCTTGATGCATGTGTACAGGCACCCAGTGTCCAAATTGGAGGAGGTATCAAGCTGGGTATCAACAAAGGCAATTTAGGATAGATATTAGGAAAAATTTTCTAACTCTTTAGGTTATTAAACATTGGAACAGGTTACTTAGAGAGGTTGTGGAGTTTCCGCCATGGAAAATTTTAAGAAACACTTTGCGATGGTTTATTTTGGGATGATCCTACCTAGAGCAGGGCTAAGGCCCCTTCTGCCCTATTTTTTTATGGTTTCTTAAAAGTTAAAAGGAGGATCAAAAGAAGGGAAGTGTTGGAATATCTAGCAACCTTCACAGTGAAATTGCTAGTGAGCTTATAATAAACAATTATATTGTTTGTTTAATGTGAGAATAAGTCCTGTGTTGTTGGAGGAGGAGACTCGTTTGCCTAACCACCACTTCTGATTTGCACCTAAAATGTTTGAGGTTTTACTTCTGGTCAACTAGAATAGGAATCTGCCTAATGGTTTATAATGATTTGACATCAAGCACTCTTGTCTGGGAGCAGTGGAATGTGGTGTTTCTGTGACGTTCTAGCTTTCTGTCTTTTGGAGGCGCAGGAAACCAAGCCTCATTCAGTGTCATATATATATATAGCATTACAAAAGGTCACAGTCAGCCTGGTACAATTATCCTGACATACTGCCAAAAAAAAAAAGAATGTTAATTTTATAAAGATAAAAATAGATATGGGTATATATGGTTCCCTGACCCCCTTTGGAGAACCTTAAGGTGCACTGAAATACAAATAGTGCTGAAAATGAAAATAATATAAATCCAGCTGTTTGAGCCTCTCTCATTTCACCTTTTCCTCCTTTCCCTTTCCTGTTATATTTTTTTCCTTTGTGCCAATTCTTAGTAAACGTTTTATTGCAGGCTTGAGTTGTACAGGCTATTGTTATTCCTGACAGCGGTAAACATTTAATATACAGTTACTTCAAGCCACAGATACATTAGATGTTTACTGAGACTAGGATTCATTCTTATGAAAATATGCCCTTGAAATGATGGGATTATTATAGAACTTGAACACATAATAACAACATTTACTCTTACTCCTATTCTTTCAATCAAGTCCCTTAATAAATTTTTCTTTCCCAGAACTTTGAAGTAATTTCCTGAGGAATATTGGCTGAAATACATGATAGACAAGCATTGTCTACACTTGAAAAGTACTGTTGTTGAAAACGGTTTCTCATCATAGAGTTCCCATTAACTATTACTGAAACTTGTTGAAGTGCTTTTGTAAACCTGATTCAGTATCCTTTCACAAAATAGAATTCAGACTTGCAAAAATCAAGGGAGAAATGACTCATCTGTTAAGGTTTCATGTATTTCTTTTCATTTTTTGTATCCTGAAGTATTTCTTAGCTTTGTAGAACGTGGAGGTGCTATTTTAAAATCTCCCATCTTTGTGTTTTCCTATCATTCTAATATTATAAAAGCCTTAGTCTGCCTGTCTGTAACATTTTATTCACACTTTAAAGTGCTCCAAGAGCATTCCAGATAGGAGGAGGTGGCGGTGGCGTGGTGGAGTGCCACCATGATGGCGGCGACAGAGCAGATGGAGCAGGGTGGCAAGGCTAGTACCACTGGCCTCGCACCCCCCCCTCCCCCCCCCCAGCCCTGCTCCCTGGAGGCAGTGGCGGCACGGGGTGCTGGCTGAGGGGGAAAGTGGGGCAAGTTCCCCCCCTGCCCCACTGCTCCTGGGAGGCAGCAGCATGGGGTGCTGGCGGTGCAGTGCTGGCCTTGCCCCCTCACTTCGGTCTTGCCACTGCCACCACCAGGCCCCAACAAAAGCCAGCAGGAAGGAGGGGGGAGGAAAGCAGGAAGGGTGGGGGCACAGTGGTGGCACCCTGCCACCACCACCAGGCCCTGAGAACAGGTGGAGGGTGGGTATGGGGTTGCATGTGGCCAGATGCACAGCGGTGGGGCACTGAATGGCAGCTGCAGCCTCTGTATGCAAGCTTCCCTCCCTCTCAGTGGCACAGTGGCTGGGAGGCAGCGGCACAGTGGGGTGGAGTGGTGGGAAGTGTCAGGGGTGCACAGAGCTGGATGGGGGGGTGCACGGAGCTGGAGGCAGAGCGGTGGCAGCACAGGCCAGTGGGTGGTGGCACTGTTCCCGCCAGCCCCCACTCGATCATTCTTGATGGGCAGTTGGCTAGTATTTTATAAGAGCTAATTGAAACTATTTGCTTACAGGTACATATCCTGTTGTTGGCAATTATTTATATTGCATTTTACATATCTGTATATGCTGTCTTCAGTTTATTTCTCATTCTCTTACCTATAGTTATAACCCTCAGGCTAGGGACAGAAATTACACATAAACCGGTATAAGCGACTGGAAACCAATTCAAATCTGTAACACGGCAGAACTTCAGTGCACATAAGCCACTTTCAAAATGGCTGAAACAGTTTGAGATAACCTGGATGAATGTTGTATCAGACTGATTTAAGTTAAATTGCTTTATTGAACTTCTGTCCCAGATTCCCTCCAGATTCAAGTTATCTCACAATCCTCAGCATCCCAGAATGCTTTGCACCTCCATTGCAAGCCCTTCTGCCCCACTTCCCCCACCCTCCAGGGTGGTCAGGCTAGCCTTGGCCCAAGCTGTCTGCTCCAGCCAAGAAGGGAGGTGTGCTCTGGCATCCTTGGTTTCTGGCTTGGACCACTGCAGGCATATGGCTACATTTCTGGAATCAAAAGTGAATGTCTGTTCACTTGTTTAAACTAACCTGCGAAGACTGAATTGATTCAGCCTTGGGCTTTTTGACTGTCTGTATTTAGCCTTAGTGACTTAATTCAAGCAGAAATTCCAGTTTTATTAGCTTTAATTGTTCTAACCGGCATTGGGCTTTATTTTTCAATGCAAGATTAGTACTCTATAGACATGTCTATACATTCATTAATGTGCCATTGCACATTGTTTAGTACCTCTAATATGAGGTACTTGATAAAGGTGCAGTATCTGCACTAATGCGCAGTAGCAAAGGTGAATTTTTTTGTGATGCTTAATGCACAGTAGACTAATTCTACTGTGCATTAGCACGGTTTTTGCTGTGATGCATTAATGCACCGTGGAATAATCTACTGTACATTAGGGCATCTCGTGTAGATGCGCTCTGAGCATTTTTGTCAGATCAGCAAGCGCAGATCAGCAGTTTTAAGACAAATGGCATTGTATATTGAATGTCAAGGAAAGAACTGAGCCCGCTAGTTCGTGTCTGAAATTCTACTTGAAAGAATGATGCAAGTTAATTTTAAAGTATTTATTTTATTTGTTGTTCTTCATGATTATTCCTTGGAATCTCCAGGGAAGGCTGTTACAGATTTTTCTGTCAGTTTTGACCTCTGAACACTGAGTTTTATTTTTGGTTTAATATTTTTAACGTAACTGCCATTACATATCTTTTCTGTTTATTTCCTCCTTTGTATATTGACAATGCTTGTATAAACTGGGAAGCGGTATACATTGGCCATCTTCTACAGTACAGAAAGCACAAATTCTTCTGGTGTGACCTCCATATAATATGGCCCTGGTACAAGTAACGGGGGTTTAGTCCTTAGGGTTTCATTTCGTGCCCCCTAAATTGAAACAGCAGATTTTTAATTGAAATGGTGGGGTTTTATTTTTCCATCACTGTTACAGCAAAGGGCCAGATCCTTTTCTTTTTTGGTAATGGGCCCAATCTTTTTTGGCAGAGCTGCCAATGAGCTGAGTGGCCCCTAAGCTGCAAGAGGGCCCCAGTTGTTCCTTCCATGGTGGTGGTGCCCCTTGGGCCACCTAGGCAGGCTGTTGGCGGGTCAGGTGCTGCCCCAGCTTGGAGGCGGCACCCAACCTGATCCAACTCTTCCCCGACCCCAAGCTGAAGCAGGACCCGGCCCACTAGCAGCCCTCCTGGGCAGCCCTGGGGAGTGCCACCGCTGCAGAGGGACAAACTATGCCCCCCCCTACAGCTCACCCCCCTGGTCACAGGAAAGGCAGGCAGGCTCCACTGGGGAGAAAAAAGAAAAAAGGATCAGGTCCCCACTTCTTCCTTCAGCAGGTGCCTGCTGAAGGCAGAAGCAGTGAGGGGCCCAATCCCTTTTCTCTGCGGAGCCTGCCCGCCTCTCCCATGGCCAGGGGCCTGAGCTGACTAATAGCTGCACTGCATCATTGCAAACTAAACTACATTGAGATGTAGTTTAGTTTGCAATGATGCAAACTCATTTTAAAACCCCCAGAATTCATGCACGTGTACAGTGCGGTGCTGTTAAACCACACCGTGACGGTTTCATCACTTGTAGATGGTAATAGTGTTGCATGTAGAAGTGACCATTGTCCTGTGTTTAGCATTCCACCTAATTTCATAAGTCAAATTGTGGGCTGGAACTTCTGGTGTGTTTTAATAATTTTTTTATTGTCATCATTATTCCCTCTTCTCTCTCCCTCCCCCCACAAACCCCTTAATAAAGATGTGTTCATTACCTAATCACCATGAGATGATTGCTGTCCTTGTTCTTGATTTCATTGTTCATCATTTGTGACTTCTCAGGATTTAGATACTAATGAAAAGCCTGAAGTCAATATGTGGCAATGAGACATCACCCTTAAAAGTAGGCTTGGGAGGTCAAATAACCAGTGAAAGGGTCTGGGAAAGGAACACAGCTATACTGACAACTTTGCTTAGTTTTCTAGAAATATAAATTCACCATTGCCCCCTTCTTCCTCCAAAATATTCTGCAGGTGTCAGTAACGTATTTTGGTCATTGAAGAAATAACTTTGTCATGGTGAAATGCACTGCTTAAGGCTTTTTGGAGGGAGGGATGTTAATTACTAAAGGATTATTAAAGATTTTTGAATATACAAAAAAATTGAAATGATTCATCTGCACCAAGATCACAGAATACAGTTGAGGACAATGCCTTTTGTTTGTAAGCTGTATTTCTTTGATATTTTTTTGCCCTTCCAGACAAATCTTATTAGAACCATCTGTCTGCTAGTTAAGAAATAGCATTGACTGGAAAGGTAGAATGGAAGTGAACGTGACAAAATGATGTCTAGCAAGAGCAGAATGGAAGTGGTCGCTTGGCAACAGAACAAGGATATTTTAGTTTATTACCTTAAAGAGTCTTCATCAGAACATCAAGCTTAACTTTTTCAGAAGAAAAGCTCAATTAAGTATTTGGCACTGCTTTTGGTTTTTGATAAGCAGATTCTTCAGAGTGAAATGATGAATTGGTTAGTGGGTTCTCTGTAGCAGTGAACTCTTCAGTGCTTTGATGTTTTAAAACCTAGTGAGAAACAAAGTACTATGGTACTTTTTAATGGACACACAATATTAAGCTTTGTTTTAGTGTCAGAGGGCAATATAATTACTATTGCAGGGAACTGGTATACATAATATATTCTTCCAAGCTCATAATGTCAAGTGCAGTAGACCTAAAATCAGACTTACAGCTGTGTTTTGGTTTCAGGGTGCTTCCATGATCTATTCCATCCATTCTGCCTCTGTTTTCTTATCAGAATAGACAGAGAATTGAAATAAAAAATAGGGCTACGTTTTGAATTTGAGTAGGATTTTACATATTTCAAAAGCCTTTGGATCAGGATTAAGATACATTGTTGAAGTGGGAAGCTATGCTGCTTGCACTGTAAGTGGTTTTTTGTAGATATAAAACATTTATTTCCCAGAGGTTGTTAATATTTCCCCCTTCATACATTCCCACCCTTTTCTCAAACTATTTGTTCATTTAAAGTTGGTGCATACATGTTGAGAGGGATAGCAAGATAATAGTGTGGACCCTGTTTTAGATAGTTATACTTTTGGCATGAGGGGTGGATGCATGTAAATTTTATCTAGATCCTTCTAACAGATATCAATAAAAGTATTTTATTCCACATTTACACGTAGCGTGTACAGAACACATATGAAATTATTTTGAAATATTTTTAGAGAGTGTTTAATAGCTGTAAAGTTTAGGTACTTTGAGGTCAACTACATATGACTTAAAAGGAGAGAAGAATGGGGAACACCTCCAAAGACATTAAGCAGATTTCTTTTTTTTGATCCCTTTAAAGTTTTCAACATTTCAATCTTTTATATTCAGACTTTCTAGGGCTAGAAGCAAGAGCTGGGATCTACCTAGGGACTGGGAATCTCTTCTTTCTAAATGGTTAAGTGGCTAACTCAGTAAGTCCCTAGCCAATCAGGCTTTAAAGGTGTGGCACTTAGGGCCCTGGCAAACATTATATTTAAGAAGCAATTAGCTTGTTAACTTTGCCAGAAGTAGTAGCCCTGTTCAGGGAGTTAGTGGTACAACAAAATGAGAAACTACC
This sequence comes from Alligator sinensis, assembly GCF_000455745.1. Taxonomy (NCBI): domain Eukaryota; kingdom Metazoa; phylum Chordata; order Crocodylia; family Alligatoridae; genus Alligator; species Alligator sinensis. Next base: position 775,338 of record NW_005842033.1, on the reverse strand, counting down.
CACAAAAATGTTCCACAAAATATGTGGAATAGTTTTGTGGCTGGTTTCAGTTGTACCCTAAATTGAACATATGGCAGGTTGGCTTCACCATGCAGCCCTGCCCCACAGCTCTGGGAAAAGGGAAGCCCTGAGCTGGGTCATGGTGAGCTGTGAAGCTCTCTGTGGCCTGTCATCTGAACCTGCTTTGCTCCATAGCTTCTAAAAGAGCTGCAAGGGCAGGCAGACAACCAGCTGAGCTTGTCTGTGCCCAGCTGTCCTGCCAGATGCAGGGAGAAGTTTCAGCTCCCTGGGAGAGGGAGCCCTTGGGCTTCCCCCTGACAGGAACCTTTCTAATCCCAGTTGGATTGCAAAGGTCTCTCTAAAATAATGGCAAAATTGAGCACTTGTCTCTTTTCCTCCCACCCAGCAAGAAGCAATATGTTGTCTCTTTGTTCAGTGGTGAACAGTTGGGGAGGGGAGGGGAGGGGGGCACAGAAACAAAGCAGAAAAAAATAGAAAATGAAGTAGGAGAGAGTTGGGGGGGAAAAAGGGAGAGGAGGATTATGGACAAGGGACACTAGTGGCTAATGGCATATGCAGAGAAAGAGAAAATGGGCCCAAAGATAACAGCAGACATCTTGGGATGCTACATATGAAATGTGTGGGGACTCCTGCCCCACACACACACACACACACACACACACACACCTCCACACCCCCATTTTGAAGGGAATCTTCACTGTGACAGTTGGCTATGATACGAGTTACATTATGTAGCGCTGCCCTTGGTTTCTCTTGATAGAAGTCTGTGATCCTGTAGTTATGACTGCTGTGTTCTTGTGGTCCATGGTTACTTTAGCTCCTGTGGTATTGCTGATATGTACATGACATTTTCACTTATATTCCTCAGCATTAAAAAAAACAAACAAACTGCTGAACTGCAGACTAAAAATTGCAGTGGTATTTAACATGGCTGGGTGAGTTATTTACTTTTTGCCATCTAATACTGGGAAAACAACAGGTCTTGATTTTACACTGTAGTCTCATAACAAGAATCTCTCCATAGAGCACTGGTTTTCAACCTTTTTTTCATTTGCAAACCCCTACAGTTTTTTGAATGGAGGTGAGGACTCCTTTGGAAACTTCAAATGGAGGTACAGATCCCTTTGAATTGTAAGTGTGGGTATTCACATACTTTTAATTAATCATAGTAATCTTTGGCAGACCCCTTTAGGCATAGTCTATGGACCCCCCCCCCAGGGTTCTGCAGACCACAGGTTGAAAACTACTGCCATAGAGGATACTCTGGGAAGCCAATACACTAACCAAACTTTGTTCTGGTTTCTAAGCCTGACTTGCTTGAGTGGGGACTGAGATCACATTATTTTACTTGCATAATCATCTAGCAAAATGTTAATATAGATAGTGACAAGAGAAATCTCTTTGGTGAAATTTGGACATAGTACCATGCAGTCAATAACATTACACATTTTTTTTTTAAAAGGGTTTTAAAGTTCTAGTTAGGCAGGATATTGTTTCACCTTCTTGTGGCACTTTTTTTTTAGTTTTGGCACCCTGACAAAACCAGAGACAGATGTTAAATTGAAGAAATAAATTACACTTTCTAGGAAAGAGAGCTGTAATATCCTGCGTTCATTCACCACTACCTAAAGTATTGGCTCAATTTACATGGTATTTTGAGTTTCATGGTAATTACTGAGCAAAATTACAGTAATAACTCAATCATGAAAGGATTGGAAATTGTAATGAAATATTAGAAGGCAAAGATTGCATATGAAATAGTTTAGGTATTTTACTCAATTGTGTAGGTTTTTTAAGTATAATTTTTTTAGAAGATAGTGTGTATGAGCAAAGGGTTGGTTGAATAGGCATTTCTTATTTCCTTTAAGTTGTCATTCTCCCTTCGTTTCATGTTGTATATGTAGAATATCAGGCAAAATATTTAATCTGCCATGATTATTTAACCTGACTAATCTTTTGCAAGAGGCAAGGGGGTTTTGGGTGATGTCTTTTATTAGACCAAGTGTGGACTTGGGATAAAGATAAGAGAAGCTTTCAAATGCAAGAGATTCCTCTTCAGGTCTGAGGAGGGAAGGAAGCACAGTGATATTTTTTTTTTCTTTTTTAAAAAGAATAATGGGTTGAGCTGTGAAATTCAAGGTGGAGAAATTCTCAGGGTTAGTAGACCAACAATTAGCAGAAGAAAAGAACCTTGGTTACTGGGATATCAAGACCTATCAAAAGGGAGGAGGGTCATTATTATCTGTAACGTGTAGAAAGAATTTCAGGAATCAGGTAGATTTTTTATTTTATGATGCAGTATATTGATGTTCAGTCCTTGGTTCCTAATGGCCAGCCAGCTTATGAATTTTTGTTCTCAAACTCTTTTGAAGGTGTTTGGTTGAGGTCTCTTGAGCAGGAGAGTAGTGAGATCAGAAAGAAAGTGATTGTTTTATGAAAAATGTGCTCCTACTGATGTACGTCTCTCTTATTTTTTTCTGCATGAGTTTATTCTGTTGTGTAGTTTCTATAGCTTCACCCATGTAGTTACCTCAAGGGCATTTGGTATATTGGATCATATATATCACATTTTGGGAAAGGCGTGTATGAGGTCTGTAGATTCTGATTGGTTCACTGTGGGCAGGGTGTAGATTGTAGCAGCAGTGAAGATGTGTTAGCAGGTTAAACATCTGTTATTAAGGCAATACTACTTGATGTCCTACTTGATGTCTGTTGAGCAGCAGGGAGTTTTGCTTCTCATGATGAGCTGAGCAAGGTTAGGGGGTTATCTAAAAGCCAGGAGTAGACAGGTTGAGAATATATTTCTCAGAGTCTGATCATTGTCAAGCTGCAGTTGTTTGAGGATTCTTCTATGGTTCCAGTGTGGGATGGTACATGATCACTAGGCCTGTGCAAGTAGGCAGCTATTCGATCCAGCTTCGGATGCCAGGGATCCGATCCGGAGCTCCGGACCGGGTTCCTACTTCAATCTGGCCGAAGCAACTCCAAAGGTTCAGATCCGCCTCTGAGATTGGCCATAGGGCATAATGGGGAATCAATCAAATATCTATAACTTTGTTGTTTTTTTGTCTGATTTGGATGAACCTTGCAGGGGCGGTAGCCTCTGCTGAGAGCAGGAAGCCTGCCAAGTTTCAAGAAGATCGGTGCAGGGGTTTGGGGGGAACTGTACCCGAAATTCGTGAAAGCAAAACTCATGTCACATGTATGTGTTAAGGCGCAGCGGGCTGAAAACTGCAGGGGTGGTGGCCCCTGCTGAGGCCACAAAGCCTGCCAAGTTTCAAGGTGATAGGTGCATGGGTTCGGAGGGAACTGCACCTCAAGCTGCTGACAGGCAAAACTTGTGATATAGATGAGCCTGTGTGTGTTAACGTGCAGCAGGGTGAAAGCTGCAGGGATGGTAGCCCCTGCTGCAGCCACGAAGCCTCCTAGCTGTTAAGGAGATAGGTGCAGGGGGGTTATGGGGCCCTGCACTTCTAGCTGCGGACAGGCAAAACTTGTGACATGGGTGCTTGTGCAACTGTGTCTGCCAAGTGGGCAACACAAGTTCTCAGAGCATGTGAGACAGTATCTGAGGGACTGACTGTAGATAACAACTTTTTAGTATGTTTGGGATGGCTGCTTGTCTTGGGGACATAAGTATGGTGGTCTGCTGTTTGTATACGGTGTTTTATAGAGTCCCATCCCAGATGTGGGTCACTGTGTCTAAAAATTTTAATGTTGGCATAGGAGTATTCCAGAGAACGCTTTGCATTCAAAAGCTTGTCTAACTGTATCCCAGCTATACAGTTGTTCTAATAAAAGATATCGCCCAAAATCTTTACTTTTCACATAATTTATGTTTCCAGGAATCATCACTGCTACAACATCACTCAACGCTTTGGGATATTACTTAAATTTAACTGAATATCAAGAACATGCTGCTCATGCATAGCAGTTAAACTTCCTTGGATTTTGTTGTTTCTTCTCACTGTGCTTGGTTTCCCTGATTAAGTATTCTCTGATATTCCTAACTTTTAACTATTAATAAGGTGGATTTCCATTCAAGATTTAACACACCTAACATTAGAAAGGCCAAGTTGCTGAATAATCTCTATTTATGTAATACATACGTCTTATGATAGTTGGGTCCACCATAAAATAGTACAGAACTGCTCTCTTTATTAAATAGGATGATTATAGAAATTAAAAGAAAAGTAGGTCTGCAAGGGACCTCAGGAGGTCTAGTCCAATCCCAAACGAGATTATCCCTGTTTAAACTATTTTAGACAAGCATTTGTCTACGCTGATTAAGATTGGGTATAGTGAAAACAATTTTCAGTTGAAGACGCAAGTGTCTTATAGCGAAGAGGAAATTTGTCATTCCAGTCTTTTTTTCAAAGTGATAGTGACTGTTAGTGGGGTATTATTTGAATACTAGAGAAAATGACATCTTCATAAAAAAACATTGATTGAAATGTCTGTTCTCTTACCCAATACTATTTTAAAAATACATCTGCCTATTTGGATTTCGGTAAATGCATAGACAGTACCTATAGATTCATAGATTCATTGATGTTAGGGTCGGAAGGGACCTCAATAGATCGAGTCCGACCCCCTGCATAGGCATGAAACAGTGCTGGGTCTGGATGACCCCAGCTAATGCAACCTCCTCTTGAAGACCCCCAGGGTAGGGGAGAGCACCACCTCCCTTGGGAGCCCGTTCCAGACCTTGGCCACTCGAACTGTGAAGAAGTTCCTCCTAATGTCCAGTCTAACTCTGCTCTCTGCTAGCTTGTGGCCATTATTTCTTGTAACCCCTGGGGGCGCCTTGGTGAATAAAACCTCACCAATTCCTTTCTGTGCCCCTGTGATGAACTTATAGGCAACCACAAGGTCGCCTCTCAACCTTCTCTTGCGGAGGCTGAAAAGGTCCAGGTTCTCTAGTCTCTCCTCGTAGGGCTTGGTCTGCAAGCCCTTAACCATACGAGCTATCATGAGCTTCTAAGCAACTTGCTGCTAAATGAAATTTACAGAGGTAAAAGTATTGCAAAACTAAAATAGCACATTCTTCCTGTCCTCATCTCCCACAAGACACACTTGCAATATACTATTATATCTATCTATCTATCTAGATGGATATACTGTCTATAGATATATAAATATAAATAAAATATGATGTATAATACCATATACATACACACTATCTATATATTTCTATAGTGTGTATATATCTATATCTAGATAGTGTGTGTATATAGTATTTTTATACATCATATTTTATTTATATCTATATGTCTATAGATAGTATATCTCTATAGATATCTATCTATATCTATCTATCTATAATGAATATGGCTATAGAGAGATGTATGGGGGGGCATATATGTATCATTTCAACAGTTTGTATTATGGGAAAAGGTTTTGCAGAGTTTCCCATAAAAGTCAACAAACTTTGGGTGGTTATGCACCAAGGAATGAAGTTCAAAATGCAGAAAACCTTGTGGAGAGCTGCCTACTTGAAAGAGGTGAATAAAGGAAAAGCTTTTTATCAGAATGTTGCAAATTGTTTTTGTTAGGTTTTTTTAAATAATATTTGAGCGTGGTTCGACTTTGTTTGGCCACCTCTTGCAATGAGTTTCTTTCTGGGAGAACGGTCTGCTCTCTAGCCTGGAATTCAACTGTCTAGTAGGTGGCTTGTTTCTGATGTTAAGATGAGTTAGTATTTAAGGCTATCTCTTAGATTTTTTTTAATTGATTTAATACAGTTTAAAACACTTAGTTAAGAAGCAGGCTGAATCATTTAGAAGTTTGCTAATGATGGTGTATTCTAAGTGCAGGGCCTCTATGGTACAGCACAACTAGAGAGGTGTTGATCAAGAATAAGAGGGTTCTTTTTTTAATTGTGTTCATTGCAAGAAAATAATCTTTGGATGATCAAGACCAGGCCTCAGGTGGTCAGATCCCAAACCTTGAAGACTTTGTATTTAGATCTCAGGTGATGAAGAAGCCAGCCTAGTTTGTGAATTGTGTTTTACTGTTGCAAACTCAAGATGTTTTATGCATTTTGCAATATATAGTAGTTTCTTAAAGCTGCAGTTCCTGGACTCCTATATTGCAGATTAGAATTTCAGGTTTTTAACTAAAGAAAAATGTACTAGTACTATCTAATGTAAAACATACTCCTAACCAAAATCCTTGTACCAGAAATGTTTGGTGTAGACCAGGCACAAACTCTGTAAAACAAATAAAGATCCCAAACTTGCGTGTTTGTTTATAATTTCCTGGTTTTGTCACTCATAATTTTTCAGAAACAGACTCATGATTTTGAGTATTTAGGGTTGTCAGTACTTTAGCACAGGAGTTGGCAACTGTCCCTTCTATATCCAGCCAGCACCAGGGCTAAACAGCAAAGAGCTGCACTTGGGCAAAGCAATTTCCTTGCTGCTGCTGCTTCCTTCTCCCCCCTCCCCTTCACTCACAGTGCAGCACAGTTTTCAGCTGATGGGGAGGTGCACCAGGAATGGACAGCTGGAAGCTGCGTCTATGCTGCTGCCACTTCTCTCTTCCTCCCCTCCCCCTCCTTCTGCACCACAGCTGCGAGGAAGTGGCAACAGCATGGACACAGATTCTAGCTGCCCAGCCCTGGCACAGCTCCCCAACGACTGGAAACTGTGCCTGTGCCACAACTGGGGAGTGGTGGCCTGGGAGAAGCAGCAGTGGTGTGGACACAGCTCCCAGCTGTCTGGGCCCAGTGCAGGAAAAGCCCCGCTTGCTGCCGATGCACCCAAGCCACATTGGGCTGGAGCCATGTTGTTTCAGTCTGCACCTTGAAAAGGTTGCAAGCTGCTGCTTTATCAGTTCCTGTTACCTTTTTGAAGCAGGCTTACAGTTGCAGTCTTCTTTTGCTCTGGTGATTGTTTATCCCTCAGGTAGAGAAGTTGCAGGAATTGGACCAGGCAGCAATAAGAGAGAGAGCTTGAGAAAGCTGGGTACTCGTTTTTGGCGTATATTTCTCAATATGTGTGGAGTCCCAAGCCTGTAAAGTTACCAAAAACGTGTGGCCCAAGACTCTAGAGGAAGCCACTAATTTTCTCTACTCCTTTTCTTGGGTAAAGGTTAAAGATCCATTTCACTTTTAAGCTTCTCTCTGCCTCACAGCTGAGGAGTGCATGCAGCCCCTTAAGCTTTATTTCTGACAATTACATTTTTTAGGTTGTTAGTGTATAGCAGGGGTGGGCAAAATACAGCCCCTGGGCCGGATCCGGCCTGCGAAGCCATTCTATCCGGCCCACGGGACCCCTAAAATATTTAGAAAATGAATATTCATCTGCCCTTGGTTCCTGTCAAAAATGACAGGAACCAAGGGCAGCAGGACCCAGGGGAAGCTTGGCAGGTTCCCACAACAGCAGGGCCTGCCCACACCCGCAGCCCCAGCCGGGGCCTGCGACCACGTGGTGGCCCCACGCCGGAATCACAGGTAAGGAGGAAGAGTGGGGGAGGGCAGGGGAGGACCCTGGGCAGGGAAGGAGCCTGGGGAAAAGCGGCCCCTCGCCCGCCCCGTAGCTGGCACCCCATGCTGCAGCTGCTCACAGCCCGAGTGGGGCTGCCTGTGCCTGCTCTGGACAGCCCCACATGGGCTGCGAGCAGCTGCAGCAGGGAGTGCCAGTCATGGGACTTTCCTCCATGCTGGGAAGGAGCCCGGGGAAAAGCTGAGCACGGGGAAAAGCAGCCCCTCCCCCGTCCCATGCCCCGCCCCGTCCTGCAGCTGCTCGCAGCCCATGTGGGGCTGTCCAGAGCAGGCACAGGCAGCCCCAGGCGGGTTGTGAGGAGCTGCATCATAGGGTACCAGGCACGGAGCAGGCGAGCCCCCCCCGTGCTCAGCACCACCTTGTAACCCGGCCCTACTGCCACTTGCCATGCCAGGCTGCCTGTGGGCCGCCCAGTGTGCAAGCTCCAGGCGGGCTGCAGCAGCCAACACTGCCCAGTCCAGCAAGTTGGGGGGCTGCAGCTGCTGCCATCGACAGGCGAGCCTGGAGACAGCTTGGAGCCCAGGCTGGCAGCAGGGCCGGGTTATAAGCTGGTGCTGAGCATTGGGAAAAGCAGCCCCTCGCTCGCCCCATGGCTGGCACCCCATGCTGTAGCTGCTTGCAGCACATGTGGGGCTGCCTGTGCCTGCTCCAGACAGCCCCGCATGAGCTGTGAGTGCCTGCAGCAGGGAGCACCGGCCATGGGGCAGGCGAAGGGCTGCTTTTCCCCGCGCTCAGCACCAGCTTCTTCTCTGCTGGCGAGCAGGGGGTCAGGGCTGTGTGCTGTCCCCGGCCTGTAGCGCGGGGCTGGGGTGCACTGGGAGTGAGTGGGTGGGGAGCCAGCGGGAGCATGGGGCCCGCACCAGTGCCCCGGGGCCAGTGCTGGTGGAGTCCAAAGCAGGGTGGCAGGAGCGCGGGGTCCCAGCCAGCAGGGGCTCTGTGGAACTGGGCCAGCTTCCCCCTCTCCCTGCTGGTGCATCCCAGCCCGGCTCCACAGACCCCTGTCAGCCTGTGCTCCGCTTTGGGCCCCACTGGTGCTGGCTCTGGGACATTGGTCCCATTTCAGTGACCAGGGCACAGAGCCCCTGTCAAGGGGCAGGGCTACCCATGCGGCCCTTGACAGCCTGCCAAGTGGCCCTCTGCCCGAAATAATTGCCTGCCCCTGGTGTACAGTGAGTGTGTCTACACATGCAATTAATTAGAAGCAATAAACTCTAAAAATTAATTAGAAGCAGGGCCCAAAGCAGAGTCTAGGGGCAGGAAGCAGTGTGTTGGGAGTGAGGGGCAGTGGGCCATGACTGAACATTGATGTTTACAAATGGGTCCTGGTACAAAAAAGGTTGAGAACCACTGAATTAGTCTATTCTGCTAATTGTGTAGACAACACCCAGTATGGACAAAATCTTTCAGTTCTTTAATTGAAGCAGCTACAGGGAGTTATTTAGACATAATGTATAGCTTTTTAAATGATAAGTTTAACATATTGTATCGCATGCTAAACATTTTATCTAGAACAGCCTGTTCAAAATTCCACTTATTTCAGTGGGACCACATGTACTTAGGTTTATATTGTAATGGGCTCTTTGCAATTGTTGACATGATGATTTTTGAGTAAAAGTGGCTGAAATGTTTTATGTTTTAGACCTCTGAAGAGCAGAACTCTTGGGGAAATATCCTGGAATGAGTTATCTAATAAAAATGAAATGAAAGAGCAGTTGCATTTTGCATTTATTTGGTCAAGTTTGCAGCCTCAGTGGGGCTCCGGGCACTGGAGACTTTATCTCAGGGATCTTATTTACCAAGACTTCTTCAGGGGCTTGAGTTAACAGCATTAATTATTATTGTCCTAGGTCTCCTCCCCATATTTATTTCTTTATTTATTTTCAGGTCTCTATAACTATTTAGGAATAATCTTGTTTCCAATTTTGGAACAAATTCCTGTTAACCTTTTAATAGGTAGCTATTTTCTGCATGCAGTTTCAAGCAGTGCAAATCATAGTTTTATGGGTATGGAGGTACTCTTGTTGTCTAAATGGCTAGATTCGTGCCCCTGGAGGCTAAGCCAATTTTACCTTCAGGAGAGAGTCACACACATGGTGGGTTCATCATGAGTTTATTGGTTGCGCAAGCAATGTCAACAGAGGAGCTGATGCTCTAATCAATGTTGACCCCGAACTTCTCTTGAGATTTCATTTTTATAGCTTACATAGACAAAGGGTTATCGCGTGTCATACAACTATTGGCAGCACCACAATTTCCTAGGTGTTATGTCTTATCTTATGGGCGAGGTTTAGTTTGCTATTGGTTAGTATCCCCTGTCAAGTTTAGTGCATGCGTATTTAAAAAGCAGAACTGCGGCAAAAAGTTCTGTCGCATGCGCAGAAGAAAAGGGGAACTGCGGCAGAGTTAATGTCTTTTAATAACCTTATACCTTAGTATAACTTCAGGGCATTAGTTCAATACGGTTATAAAATGCAGAGCAAGCAAGAAGGAAAAGAAACCCACAACTCAGTCGTTAGGCCTCGTACTTCTTACACAAGGGATCATGAGGGGCTCATACGGTTATTACTCAAGAGAGGCC
>NW_005842033.1:755651-757416 GCF_000455745.1 Alligator sinensis | reverse complement strand
TTAGTTTGCTATTGGTTAGTATCCCCTGTCAAGTTTAGTGCATGCGTATTTAAAAAGCAGAACTGCGGCAAAAAGTTCTGTCGCATGCGCAGAAGAAAAGGGGAACTGCGGCAGAGTTAATGTCTTCTAATAACCTTATACCTTAGTATAACTTCAGGGCATTAGTTCAATACGGTTATAAAATGCAGAGCAAGCAAGAAGAAAAAAAACCCCACAACTCAGTCGTTAGGCCTCGTACTTCTTACACAAGGGATCATGAGGGGCTCATACGGAAAAAAACCCCACAACTCAGTCGTTAGGCCTCGTGCTTCTTACACAAGGGATCATGAGGGGCTCATACGGTTATTACTCAAGAGAGGCCTAGGTCATGGTGTATTTTTACCACACTCTTAATTGGTAAGCAGAGAGTATGAAAACCAGGTCTACTTATGCAGTATGAAAAAAAATAAATAAATATGTTTCTAGCTCCAGAAGTGATTAAACATTAACTAAACAGTAATTGAATTCAAGCAATCAAAAGTGTAGATTCTTTTCACATTTTGTTAGATAAACTCTGGGAAAGCCTTTTGCTTTTCAAGGGTATGCCCTATCTACCTCAGTTAGAGTTTCATGAGCCCTTGATTTGTCAAGGCTCAAGTTCTTGAAACAGAATGAATCAAAATATTCCCTTGCTCATCTCCCACCTGACTGAAGTTTTCTACCAAAATAAATTATTTTATATAATCAACATTTAAAAAACTCTTCTTGGATTGGGTGGAGAGGAGGAATTTTTAAGTGTAGTGAGGTAGAATGTTGTTGCCAGTATGGAAGATGCAATGATAGTAGCTGTTTTTTCAGACAGACTTTTTGCATTGCTTATCCCATCTAGCCACTGCTTTATGCTTTGACAGTTGACCATTAGAGCTTATTCTTGTAGCAATAGAAAAGAAGAGGTCATCCTAGGTTATTATGATTGTAGCACATCTGCTATGGCAAACTTCAGAGAATATGTGTGCAGTGTTATGTCACATTCATATTCATGCTGCCTATGGCTTAGTTCAGTTCCTAGGGCCAAATCTAACTTGGTGATAGTACACCAATGTTGAATTTAGCTATTGGTTTTATGAGTTATACTGCACACAGTGGGTGGTCTGAGGACGAATGACTCTAGTCTTTTCTGCTTTGTATGGCTCTGTGTTGATATCAAAAGTAAAGTCAGTCCCTGCCAAGTTTGTATATGGATTTTTGGAAGCTAGGCCTTAAGCTATTTCACTAGATTTGCACCTTGCCACTCAGAATGTTAACTGATAGCTAAAGATATTCTCTGCTGAATTTAAGACATCTACTTGCATGAAATAATAGATTTTAAAGAATAATACTGCTACCCTTTACTGTGTGTGGTCCAAGGCTCCACTTACCTGTCATCTGTGCTCTTTCATATAATAATCAAGCACCGAGAATGTTGGGCTGTTTTTGTACAGAATGGAACTATGATGTGTTTACCTGTTTCCAGATAAACACTGAAGTAAACTGCTGTTGGGTTTGAATGTTTTCCCAAAAGCAGCATAACAAACTCAGAAAAATCTGAGTTAAGACTGAACTTGAATTCAAATATATTAATTTATAGTATTCACTTCAAAGTTGTTGACATACCTAAACTAGAGTTACCATATTTCCAGTTTCAAAAAAGGAGGACACCTGTCACTCCTGACGCACAGCCCCCTGACACTGCCTGCTCCTGACCCACAGTCATCTGCCCCCCAACCCCTGCCAGTGCCCCCCACTC
>NW_005842033.1:752694-755568 GCF_000455745.1 Alligator sinensis | reverse complement strand
CCAGCAGGTACCCAGCCATCTCTCTCTCTCTCTCTCTCTCTCTCTCTCTCTCTCTCTCTCACACACACACACACACACACACACACACACACACACACACCCACCCCCCAGACAGTTCTTGCCCTCTACCCCTACTCCCGATAGTTTTACTGCATCAAGCTGCAGGGGATGCTCCTGCCTCTCTGCCTGGCTGCATGCCAGCCATGTGCATGTGCGGGCACATATGATGCCCTCTGCCTCCAATTATTCTCCCCCTAGCCCAGGGGTCAGCAAAATGTGGCCTGGGGGCCAGATGTGGCCTACCAGACCATTCTGTCTGGCCCACGGGGCCCCTAAAAAATTTAGAAAATGAATATTCATCTGCCCTGGCCTCCCTGTCATGTGGCCTGCGATGGCTTGCTGAAACTCAGTAAGCAGCCCTCTGCCCAAAATAATTGCCTTCCCCTGCCCTAGCCCCAAGCAGCTCCTTGCTAGGGCAAGCTGGGAAGTGCTAGGAAAAAACTTTGATGCTAAGCAGAGCAAAATCCTGGACATTTGCTGATATTTTAAAAAATCATCCGGATGGATATGGAGACCCAAAAAGAGGACATGTCTGGGAAAACACAGACATATAGTAACTCTTACCTAAACAACCTTATTTGCTACCTGTAATGACGACATCCAGTAACTCCACAATCATACAGTAGTGCATGGTAGTGTTTATAAACTTGGATGATATTAAATTGATGTGAAGAAATACATTTTTCATGTTTTTACTTCAGGGTTGCCACTGTTGTGTTTGGGTACCTTCATTGTGTATTTCTGTAACCATAATATGTTTGGATTTATTTCAAATGTAAACTACCCTCTTCATTTTTGTGGCCTGTCATTCTTGTTTTGGGGTATCTAGCAAGCAAACTTTTATTCCCCACCTAAGAGTTAACCGTAATCTTATTGACCTTGCTAAATATTCTGTTTTACACTAATAGCATCACTAATATCTAGGCCCCAACTGAGTGCAAGAAGATAATGAAATTCATTTAATCTGTAAAAACCCAAGGTAAGCAAGTGTTAACACACATTAGAACTTCCAAAAGTGCCACGATAAACTAATTTATCTTTGCTTCCCCTCCAAACAAACAAAGCATACTTATGAATAAATATGAAGTCTACCTTGGAGGCAGCTATAAAACTTATACTGGAAAAAAACTATTATCTAGTCAAACTAAAATTTGATTTTAAATCTAAAATTATATTTAATATAAGAGGTTAATGCTTGAAGAAATAGCCTTTCCATCACTATTGAAAATGAAGCCATAAGTAGTAACATTTACATTTTCATTTTTATGAAGTGACTAGATGAGAGAATGAACCTAAAAGAATTCAAAAGTTTATACAGCTGTTATTCAGAACTAAATATATATTATAAGGTAAGACTTTTTTTTTTATTTTACGTTGCTGTAGGCATGCATATAACTAACACACACACACACACAGAGTACATTTTTAGACTTAATTGGAGGCTATTCTGAAGTTACTGGAAGTGGAGGAAATAGAAAACAGTATTAAAAGCTTAGGCTTGGATTTTCTATGGTAGTTAGGTACTTAAAACCCATTACGAGCACCTATCTTCCTGAATGTCTTTTTAAAATTTCCAGTGTTAAAGGACAAAAAAACCTCAAAACTTTTTTAGGTCTTATCTTCTCCAAGCATTCTAGGCAAGCTGTCCCCTCAAGTGCCAGCTAGGCTGCCTGGCAGACAAAGATCAAGTGGCATTTGCCATGAGAAGCAGAGGAGCCTGCCTGGCACCCATGGAGCATCAGGCACTGGCTGAGGCTGCGACAAGGTCCCCACTTCCTTTCTTGCCTAGCTCTTCAATTCAGCCTTGGCAAAGCTGCCTACAGCTCGGGTGTACCATCTCCCCATCTCTCAAGAACCCCATGGGACCCCCAGGAAAGAGATGGCAGTTGCCCTCTGCATTCACAGGTTGCCAGGAGAAAGTTAGTTTCTGTGGCTGTCTACAGGTGATATAATGGACCAGTTCATTGTAAATAAATATATATTATTTTTATGCAGTGTAATAAATAAATTCAATTTTGAAATAGGATGCTGAAAGACCAACAATAAAAAGATATGGAAGCTACTTGAAGTTGAAAAAGTTTGAGTACCACTGATGTAGGTCATGCTTGGTAATCTGAGATGTACATGTGCACTCTTCTAGAGGTTGATTCCTTAGTATACCTCTATGCTTTCCTTCTTGCAATGAAAATACTTTGTTCAGGACCCTGTTTTTTTCTATTCTGTGGCTTGTCTCTTCACTTTAACCATTTATCTATGATATGGAAAATTTTCATGTAATTTTAAGTGAATTACAGCAGTTGAATTTCTGATATGGTAGCAGTAATATTTTGAAAAAAATCCAGAAGCAGAATGAAGCCTGACCTCCATAGCCTGAATCCATGCTGCTTCCCTTAATTAAATCATGCTTTTCTAGGTATTGCTATATCCATTAGGATGATACAGTTACCAAGAATTTTCTTATCATTAATGTCAAACTGAATGTTTGTGTGATTTTTTTTAACAGTGAAGTTACTTATCTCTGCTCCTTTGGTGTCATGTTTGTTAGGTTGATATCCTACCCTCTTCCTTTTCTTGTGGTCATCCTTCACCTTCTGTCTTTGTCTCCTTCCTTTACAAACATAGTTTTAGCTAGTTTTGTTATGCTGATAACTCACGAATCTACCTCTCTAATGAAATAATCCCTATTCATCTAATCAAACATCTTAGCCTGTTTGGTTTCTTTTTACATCTATCTCTGGGTGTCTAGTTCTCATCTTTAAACTAGGCACAGTCAGAATTGAGTTTTTTATTATTTTCTTGGTCACCTCACAAAAT
>NW_005842033.1:745229-752663 GCF_000455745.1 Alligator sinensis | reverse complement strand
GGGAAAGGGAAATTAGGAATTCCACAGTTTTAGAATCCCTGCATTAAGTAGCACACCCTGTGCAGACAGTGAGCCATAACATCTGGTAACAGAACACAGAAGTCCTAATGTCAGTCAACTTTCTCTTTTTTGTTTTTACCAGTAGACTACAGTTTATGCCAACAGCTATTGGTAAAGCAGCATATGTATGCTAAACAAACAGTATCTTAGGAGTTGGAGCTAAAGTATACTTAGTGATGTAGATAAGAGAAATTATGAATGGTTCTATTATATTATTTGGTTCCTGTCATTTATTATGCTGTTGTCTTTTATACCGTTTTGCCCATTTATAAAAGAAAACAGTGAAAAGATGCTTGCACAAGTGTTTGCTTTAGGTAACACCATTCATGTACATGAGCTTGAATTTAAGATTCTATAGATGGCTATATTTGTGGTTTATAGTGTTGTACATCTTGCATAAATCCAGGTTCTCTTGCATTATGGGTTTTTGTTCAAATTACAGATGGAGGTTAGGTGAAAGATTTAGGAAATAATTTTTTTCCAGTTGCTCAGAGATAGAAAACTTTTTGTTTTGTTTGTAGTTAGTTGCTTTGTTTGTTTGCTATTACCAACTTCTTTATATCTCCAGAGGCAAGCCTTTAAGAGTCAACGCTGGATTTGTCAATTCCTATATCTCCCTACCAGAGAATAAGTGAACTCTGTTTAGAAAAGCCTTAATCTTTTTTGTGCAGGGGTAGGCAACTCCCAGCATGGGTGCCAGAATGTGGCACATAAAGGCATTTTGTTTTGCATGCCTGTCTCAGGGGCAGGTGGTAGGGAAGAGGCTGGGACTGCACTGCCACAACAAGGATTGGGCCCCTTGTGGCTCCCCCGCCATCCACCCCTGGCACGCCAACATCTTATAAGGGTGTTTTTGCCACTCTGCCCAAAAACGTTGTTGATCCCTGGTTTGCTGAATGCTGGTGCTTTCCTTTTCTAGTGAAGAGCTCAAAGGTTGTAGGTTTCTTGCTGTGTCCTCTTTGCGTTTTTTGTATGTACCTTCCTTTCTACAGACCTTATTGCCCTATCTAAATGTGATTACACCATTTAAACGGTTATCAGGGGTTAAGGAGACTCGCTTTAGTATTCCTTAGGCAAGCTTAGTTCATGGGGCAGTCCTTGATAATTAGCTGTCTTCAGCACTAGTGTTTTATTTTTATCCAGCAGTGACAGACTAGTCCTCCAGCAGATTTCATTTTCCTCCTACGCTTACACTAACCTTCAAACACAGCCTCAAAAAATGAACTCGACAACCAAGGGGAGAAAAAAAAGACAAGGTTTTTGGAAAATCTAGTTTTTACATTGAAATTCTGCCCGGCTTCTCTGGATTATGTTTGCAGAAATGTAGATTTAAGGTTGGTGCCACCTGTAATAAAAGACAGTCAGTTCATCTGTGAGAATGTAGACTGGGATCTCCTATGAAACTATACTTCCTAGTCAGTTTTTTCTGGCCTCGCCTGTTCAATTTTTTTGTATTGCTGCCATCAAAGGTGCAAATTACTAACAGTTGTCTTGTTTTGTGCTGTGTCTAGGAAGTAGGCTGACGCCACCTGCTCACTTCACAGAGTTACCAAAGAGCTGTCAGAGAGTAACAATCTTAAAAGGTTTTTACTGCTGGTTGGCAGTGGTACTGTAGGACAGAGGTTTGTCCCTTATATGGGGTTCCTATGCTGCAGTGACATTTGCTTCTGTAGGACGAGCAGCTCCCAGCATTCTGGTGAGATTACTTGCTTCTAAAAGTTCAAAATTTGTTTTCAGGAAATACTCACCAATATTGGCTTAAAAACTCTGTCTGAACAGTAGAGCTCGCTAAATGACGCTTGCAAGGAAACATACTTTTCATATTGTCTGAGAAGAGTTGATGCACAAGGGGATGTAAGTGCAACTGAAACAAACTAATTACAAAATTTAACAAATATAAGTGGAGATTTTTTTTGTAATATGTGACCATCTCTAAAAGTAATGATATAAAACTAAATATTTTAAATTCTTGCAGCAGTTACAATACACTTCAGACACTATCACATTTGAGGTGGTTTTTAATTCATTTTAAATATTTAAATTTCATATCAAGAACTTTCTTGAAATTAATATGTAGCGTGAGGTTTTAAAAAAAGTTCTTTAAAGATGAGCTTTCTTTTCTGCTCACCACCTTTTCAAAGCAGAGACCTACATGGCCTGAGAATAATCATACCACGGTTATATAGATTTGCTCTGCACATGCTGGCCTGCTGTTTCTTCAGTGTCAGCTTTTCTGACACTCAGTCAGTGTCCTGTAAATAGAAAACTCTTTCAGTGTCTTGTAAATAGAAAACATCCTTTTACAAAGCCTGTGGCAGGATTGTACACATGAGCTCTTCCCTCAGAGCAGTGTCTGATGCACTGCTATCTTCATAAAGGTCCATGAGACAGGAAGTACCTCTGAACGAAATGGACTCCACAGAATGCTATCAAATACAGAAAGCAAACACAAGGCAAAAACAAGGGGGCATTTTTTAAAAATGTCACTGTAATTTGAGGAAGGATTGCCTCCTTGAAGAAGAATTTAAGGAATGATTTGCACATTGTAAGAGACATGCTATCGGATCCTATGTAGGAGTAACATGGTGAAATCTTTGCCCTACATTTTGTATAGATCAGACAAAGATGTAATCATTCCTCCTAGGCTTAAATTATATATTAAATAACAGATTGTCAGATGGAAATGATTTTTAAATTCATGGAGAATTGGGGCAGTTGAGTCCAAGTGTCATTATTGCTAATTAGCACTTATGTAGTGCTTGGCATCTTCCCATTTTTTATGAACACTAACTTTGTTTCTTCCAAGTCAGAATTGGTAACCTTAAGCTTGAAGTAGATGCACTGATGGTTGTGGTAGCTTAACTTTGCATCTGTAAGGAGCAAGAACATCTTCAACTTTAATCATTCCATCTTTCTTCAGAATTTGAGATTGATTCACCTAAATATTTATCAAGAGTTTTTAATGCTTTGTTAGGGATAGTTTTGTCACTTGCCCTGTAGCACATGGCTTTCTTGGTCTTTCTATATGGGGAGTTGGATTTTTTGTTCCTTGCAATTTCATTTAATGTTAGCACATCAACTTACTGCATATGATGCAATAAATTATTTATGATGGCTATTAGCATCTGTTCTTGGACAATCATTTCTAGAATAATTTTAGATAAAGTGGGTATCCAGATGTTATCTGCTGAGCTACTTTGACATCTGCCCTAAATGTTTCTCTCTTATGATTTCGTAGTAGAGATGTGAAAGGTAACTTGAGATGCATCTCCAGCCCTAATTTTCTCCATAGATCTGTAATTTGTTACAGTTTCTTTGAGTATAGCTTTAAGTATGCATCAAAATGAATTATGCTATATTTAGTATTCATTATAATGCATATTTCTTATAATTTGGTCCATAATGCTTCATGGAACACATTAGCTTTATTGTTTGTCTAATACAATAATTTGGATTTTAATAATTCACCACGTGCAGGATATAATTGACCAGTAAATGGTTTGAGTTGTATAAAAGACTCTGTTTGGTTGTTTCTGTCTGGTTTCTTTGATATTAAGGGAATATGGCCCAGAACCAGGAAAATGTTTTGGTGCCAAACCCCTCTTCATTTTAATGGCAATTAGTTACCTAACTACCTTTTTGTATCTGGGCATTAGCGATTGATATTTAAAAGGGCCGATTAGAATAACATTCACCAGTGTTTTAATGTTTTAGGACTGTTCTTTCAACCAAGCCACAAGATTCGTTTTTCCCCCTTCTTGGCTATCCCTTAACTCTTTAAATACCACACTGTATTAGTTTAGGATAGGGGTATTCAATTCATTGCACAAGTTAAAGGGAATTAAAGAATGTTTTATTGTTTCAGCATACTGTGTTCATATCTGGAAATCTGTGCCCCACAATGATGGTTAGAAACAGTCTTTAAATGAAATAAATGAATATTGTGAACATTTCACGTAGGGCTCATGTCAAGAGGGCTGGGTTTTTTTGACCCTCCCTGTTCTATGTTAGAGAGGGGTTGGTTCATTTCAGTTAGTGCATATGCCAAGTTAATACTTGACAACCCAGCAGTATTTAGCATGCTATTGACATTTAACAGTGTTATACTGCTTAATACCTAAATACAGCTGATAATGGCCTCTCTCTTCCCTTATACAGCCATAAGCCTGCCATGTTTAGATTCTAGCACTTTCTTTCATGCTAACTTGTATTGCAAGTGGAATAAAAAAAAATCCCTAAGTGAACTTTATTGTCTTGCAGCCTAGTAATTGCATTGTAAATCTGGTAGCAATAAAGCCTTTCTTCTGCTCTCTAGAAAGGCGCTCATCTTTGCCCTGGACTACCTTGGTTATTCATTTCTGTGTGTTTCATCTTCCTTGTGGTCTTATTTTTAAAATAAACAAACAAATTTTATATGGAATGGATTGAAAGCTCCAAAACCTGGGATGCAACTTGCTAATGTCTTAACATTGACATGTCTCTAGGAGGATAGAAGGAACACTCATCTTCGCAGACCAGGACCCTGTAGTGGTAGGAAGGCTTGTGTGTCCCAATTGGTGCCAGATTTAGGCACAAGCTAAGCAAGCTGTAGCTTAGGTCCTCACATTAGATGTCATCCTCCTGCTTTACTCGGCCTTGGTGAGACCACAGCTGGAGTACTGCATCCAGTTTTGGGCCCCCCACTTCAGGAGGGATGTGGAAGAGCTTGAGAGAGTCCAGAAGAGAGCCACTCGTATGATCCAAGGCCTGGAGGGCAGGCCGTACGAGGAAAGGCTGAGGGACTTGGGACTCTTCAGTCTGGAAAAGAGAAGGCCCGGGAGGACTTGGTAACAGCCTACAATTATATAAGAGGGGTACATCAGGACCTGGGAGAACAGCTGTTCACCAGAGCTCCCCAAGGGATAACAAGGTCTAATGGCCCTAAACTCCAAATAGGCCGATTTAGACTATACATAAGAAAAAAGTTCTTCTTAGTGCGAGTGTCCAGGGTCCAGAACAGCCTCCCCGCAGAGGTGGTGCAAGCCGGAAATTCTGGGCATGGGTCTGTGTGCGGTGGTCTGCAGTTTGCCAGGCCACGGCCACTTCCAGTCCGCAGTTTGCTGGGCCACAACACAGAAAGGTTGGGAACTCCTAGCGTAGGGCCCCACCATGTCATAATTGGGCCCTGGTCCCAATGACTGTCAGAGCTGTGTTGCACAGAGTCTTATGCTCCTGGCAGGGACACCCATGGCAAACAGGCCTGAGGGGAGATTCCAGACAAACCACGGTCCAACCCCAAGTCTTCAACAGCGGATCAGGTGAAAGATGATGTCAGGATCTCAGTGGCTGTAAAGACAGAAGGCTACAGCAAGAGGTCTCCTGTCATCTAGGGTTGTCCCTTGACACACTGGGTTCAGATCTTCACTTTGTCACGATTGTGTGTTTGCTGTTTCCACGCACCAGCTTCCTCATGTTAAAGTCCCACACAGGCTTCTATCACCAGAAACAATGCACTCTTGTACCAATCTCCAAAAACCCTGTGGGATGCACCACTGGTGACAGAGACAGGGTTAGTGAATACAGCAGTCTCCAGCCATGAATCTGCATGCAGGCGGCTGTAGCGTGATGGTTGTCTTGCACCTGGGCTGAGACAGGCGTGCAATTTGGCAGCTGCTGCTGTGACTGAATAGTCCTGTTCAGGACCCCCTCTGCTCACCCAACGTGGGGAAGGGTCTAGAAAAAGTGCCCTAAATCTAGGTGGTCTTATCTGCTTCTGCCTGGATAAACATGTCCAGCAGGATTACTCTCTGTGCAGTCAAAAACATCATAAAAAGACAATGATTTTTGTGATATGGAATGTTCATACCTTGATAGATAACCAAGACAATGAATGACCAGAAGGAAGAACTGCCATTGTCTCCAGGGAACTAGTGAGATACAACATGGACAATGCAGTGGTGGTAAAGCCAAGGAGATCCAGCTTTATGCTGACAAACATGACATGCATAGTTTTTTCCAGGCACGAACATCGAGTCCATCCCCCAACACTCAGAAAGGGGATCCCTCACTAACCTGTCTTAACCCTAGGAGAAGTCTGGCATGCCATCAAGGAAACCAAGAACAACAAGTCTACTCAACCAGATGGCCTACCTGGTGAAATCTACAAGGCTGCTGGTGAGAAACTGGTACTGAGATTCTGTGAATTTATTCTATGAAATTGGAACGATTAAGAGATTCCAGGGGACCTGAGTAATGCCAACATCATGACTAGCTTCAAGAAAGGAGATACGTCTGTGTGTGGGAACTATCAAGGTATCACCGTCCTTTCCACAACAGGGAAAATCCTTTCCCACACCGTCCTGAACTGTCTTTTACCTCTTGCTGAGGAAGTCCTGCCAGAATTTCATTGTGGTTTCAGACCTTCCTGTGGGGCAACTTGTCACAACCCAAGGGTGTGATTTTTTGTTTGTGTGCGCTTCGGCACTGCTAAATTATTTTCCCGCCGTTTGTAGCTTTCTTTGCAGGGTGCATTTCTTCTTTGCTGCACAGAAATGCACGTTGCAAGGAGTTCCCGCCATTTGTATTCAGATTTGTGCCCCACTATTGGCCAGTTCTAAATTATTCCTACGTGGCGGCTAGCGATTGGCTTGCTAGCCGTATAAGAGGCTTGAGTGGTTTCCGCCCAAGTTGGAGGACTCCACGAACATCAGGAGGAGGAGACTTCACGTCTCGTGAAGATCTCTAAGCGCTGCAGAGCCTATTGGACCCAGCGTGAATATCAAGAAGACAACAGGGGTCTGGTCAGCCTCTCGCCTCTCCCCATCGCCAAACGATCCCTCGACGTACCCTTCCCTGCGTGCAAAGTTCCACGGAGCCTAGCAAACTTCGTGTGAGTGAATTGTGAGTGAATCCAGAGCTCTGTCCGAGTCCTTAAACTGGGACTTAAGCGAAGTATTCCTGGAAGTTTTCCAGCCTGCACTGCAACCATCTACGGTGTAAGTAAACAATTTTAAACAACCATTAAGCATCCGTGCCTAATTCTAGCATGCTGCCTGCCTTCCCCGACCCAGCGTGTCCGGGCTGCTGGCCACAGCCCGCCACGCGAAAAACGGGCCTCGGACTGCTCCCGGCCCGCACGTGGCGACGAGGATGGGATCAGGGGAAAGCACACTGGAGCTAGAATTAGTTAAGAACTGCCCTTGGCGCAGTGGAAAACGCCAAGTAGAAAACCTTATGGAACTGGAGGCGCATATTGCTTACCACCAGGCGAGCGGAATGGGTGAGAGATTTATCAGCGGATGTCTTTCGCTGAAGGGAGAAGAGGGAGCTTCCGAAGATGGAGCCCCGAAAGAGAGGGAAGTGTATTTGCACCCCGCGGCATTCGGGTGTATAATG
>NW_005842033.1:738400-744091 GCF_000455745.1 Alligator sinensis | reverse complement strand
GCTTGAGTGGTTTCCGCCCAAGTTGGAGGACTCCACGAACATCAGGAGGAGGAGACTTCACGTCTCGTGAAGATCTCTAAGCGCTGCAGAGCCTATTGGACCCAGTGTGAATATCAAGAAGGCAACAGGGGTCTGATCAGCCTCTCGCCTCTCCCCATCGCCGAACGATCCCTCGACGTACCCTTCCCTGCACGCAAAGTTCCACGGAGCCTAGCAAACTTCGTGTGAGTGAATTGTGAGTGAATCCAGAGCTCTGACCAAGTCCTTAAACTGGTACTTAAGCGAAGTATTCCTGGAAGTTTTCCAGCCTGCACCGCGACCATCTACGGTGTAAGTAAACAATCTTAAACAACCATTAAGCGTCCGTGCCTAATTCTAGCGTGCTGCCTGCCGTCCCTGACCCGGCGTGCCCAGGCTGCTGGCCACAGCCCGCCGCGCGAAAAAAGGGCCTCGGACTGCTCCCGGCCCGCACACAACTGATATAAACTTTGTTGCCCACCAGGTCCAAGAAAAGTGTTAGGAATATATGGCCTTCATCAACCTCACAAAGGCCTTTGATTCCATCAATTGCAAAGCCTTGTGAAAAGCACTAGTCAAATTTGGATATCCTGAAAAGTACCTAAAAGGTTATGAGGTTTCTTCATGACTATGACTGTTCTATGTTGCAGATTGGAGACAGATCTGTTTGTCATTCAAGCAGAGGTCAAACAAGTATGTGTCATTGCCCATCTCTGTTCTCCATTTTTTTTATAATAGTTTTGGTTCTCATTAAGGGCTACCTTCCTACTGGTATTGACATAGAATGCCAAACGGATGGAGAGCTCTTCAATCTGGGATGTTTTCAGTCAAAAATCATCCTTGACCTTGAACCTGACAACTGTGCTATTCCTGTGCACACAGAGGAAAACCTCTAGATCACATTGGATCTTTTCAGAGAAGCCTACCAGACTTTGGGCCTCTCAACATTGAGAAGACTAAAGTTCTTTTCAGCTTGCTCCAAGCCATGAATGTGACCCCACCTGCCCCAAATTAACATAGAGATGAAGACCCTGGAGGTAGTCAAGCACTTCTCTTACCTCAGTAGCCACCTCTCTGAGTGAACATTGAGGTGGAGATTCAGCTCAGGATCTGATGCACAAGTACCTCCTTTGGGAAATTCCTTCAGCATGTCTTTATTAATTGTGATCTTTGGAAAAACACCAAGCAAGATCCAGGTCTACAATGCAGTCATCATCCCCATTCCCCTCTACAGATGTGGGTGGCCTACCATCATCGTCTCAAAAGCATGGAGAGGTATCACCAATTATGCCTCTGGAAAATCCACCACATCAAATGGGAATATCACTGCACAAATGCCAGCTTCCTTGCTGAAACATTGGTTACCAGCATTGAGTCAGTGACATTCAAACACCAACTTCGCCAGACCAGGCATTGTGTGCAGATGCTCAACTCCCAACACAAGTGCTCTACTCCCTGTTTTTAGTAATGGCCTGAGACTTTGCGGTGGCCAGAGGAAACACTACAAGGACACATTGAATGTGTACCTCAAGAAAACGGATGCTGACATCAAGAGCTGGGAGGAGCTGGCTGTTGACCAACTCCAATGATGCTGCAACCCCAACCAAGTAGCAGCATGTTTCGAGTAAGCATGTTGCCATTGAAGCAGTGATGAGAGGAATGGAGGAAGGAAAAGGAAAGAAATCCTAATCTCTGGCATACTCTCCTCTGCGGAAAGACCTGAATCTTCTGTGGGTGGGTCTGTAGCTCAAGGATTGGAGTCACCTCAAGACCCATCGTTGAGCCATAGTGGAGATGAGCCATAGTAGAGATCATCCTCAAATTGAGGGAATGCTGATGAGAAGGAACGCATGCCACTTACATAAATCCTCATGCATCTCCTCTGCTGTAATTCATTTTGTAGAATTCATTTAAGTTTTTTTTCGCTTTTTCGTTATAAATTTATGTACAGGTTTATTTTCAGGCTTGTCCTGTCTCAGACTGTAAACAAGCTTTATAATAATACCCAATACCAGCCCCATAGAATCTAAACAGTAATCTCATAATCGTTATAAAACCTATTGCTCTCTGGTGAGCAAAATATCAACTGCATGCAATGTAGTAAACACATACTAGGTGATGGTGGTAGGGGATAGCCTACTTAAAGCCAACTTACTGCTTTAGTAAACATGAGCATACCATTCTGCTGCAAGCAGTCTAAGCTCAAAATAATGTATAGTCTTGATTTTAATGTATAGCCTTTAATTGCAAGTGACACTGAGTTTATTTTAGCATGTTCGTCACTATTTGATACTGGGGGCCTTAACATATTGTTTTGTCTTTTCCCTTTTTCTTTCAGTTGTCCATACTTGTCAGAGAAGATTACACCTGCTATTCCTGCAATAGGTGGAATTCTTTTCTTTTTCGTGATGGGCACCCTGCTGCGTACTAGTTTCAGTGATCCGGGCGTCCTCCCACGGGCAACACCAGATGAAGCAGCAGACCTGGAAAGGCAAATAGGTAACACGGAAGGTCTGTTGATCTCTTCACTTTCCTTCCAACTGTGGAGGGGGGTGCGTGTGCGCTGTCTGAATGTGGTGTGCACAGCTCATTGGAATAGTAACTTCCATCTCACAACAGTAACCATACTAGAATAGTGACACTGAGTAACAGAAGTAGTATTGACACATTCTCAAAGGAGATTGATTAATTCTGCCATCAGAAAATGCCAACAGTAGTATTGGTCCCAGACTATTAGTTGGTGCTGTAATGTATCACTTATCTATTCTGCAAATATGGCAGAAGGCTCGGGTGCACAGGAAGAGAATCTTGTACTTTTAAAAGTGTTTATAGTAGGAAAAATAACTCAATGTCAACGTACAAGTTCTTAAAATCCTTCAGTTTCTTAAGTAGCATATCTTTAGTGACAGGTCTTGTCTAATTATGATGTTTTTATGTTGTGATAGTATGTAAGTCTCTAGATAGGAACAGAATGATTTATGTGAAACACTGTAGAAATATATACTAAGACATAGTCCCTAGAAGACTGTACTATTTCAGCGATGACAATTAATTTTTTATTATGTTTTTATTTATGCAGAGTCCATGTAACTATGACAGGGAGTTAGATTTTACTGTGGTTTATTCAGCAAGAGAATTATATCTAAGGGCATTATTACACATGCTCTGGCATGTGGCGCTGGGCGCTTTAATTAGTGAGCTGCGCGAATTAAAAGCACCCACATGTCATGTATATCAGTGTCTCTGTGCTGAAAACCTGGTGGCATGGTGACAGGGCACTTTGAACTAAAGCTCATCAAATGTTTTATTTCAGAGCACCATTTTTTCAGCACAGGGACACTAATCTACACGCAGCATGGAAGGCTGCCGGAGCATGTCAGTTTCTATGCTCGGGCAGAATCAATTAATCGAGTCTGCTCCGATGCACTGGATTTCTAGCACATCAGAGCAGGGTTCCTGAATGTCTATAGGAGTCCTTAGTTCCGATTATGGACTGTTTGTGCCTGTGAATCCCAGAGTGAAGATATAGTAGTTGTTAAAGTCCAAGCTAATTTGGCATAGCTGATGATTTTAAAAAATACGGGTGCTCTTGCCTCCTCCTTGTCACTCCTCCAACCCCCTGCGTAACTGAAAAGTTGAAACCCTAATTACTGTTGAAGATGGGTGGATCTATGATTTTGAAGAAAGCTAAAGCTATAGAATTTCTATGGCTGTGAAATAGGAGGACACAGAACAGGAACAGCTAGCAGTCACCAAAATTGCCCTAAGAAAAGTTAGCTTGGTTAGTGGAACATGAAGATATTAAGAAGGAGAGATGTTTGTGGTGTGAAGAACAATGAACTTTTAAGTCCATTGATTCCCTCCGCTGCCTAAATAGTAATAGAATAACTGCTACGTTGTGCAGCATGAGTGAAAACAGGGTGCTTATATGACAGGCAGAAAATTAGCTTCCCCACTTCATTCAAGCACTTCAATTTTTGGAGGAGCTGATTTTGGGAGGAAAGGTGAGTATTGTATTAAGAAAATATGGCCACTGCAATTGGAGGAATATTTGTTTTATTTTCTGGCATTTGTTGTTGGCTATTCAAATCTGTCCTTCTCCCAACTGGTTAACTCTTACTGTAATTCTCAGGCTTCCTTATTTCCTCTCTCTCAGCTGTCAAACCAAGCATCATCTCAGTTGCTAACCCTCTTCCTATCTCCTGCTCCCATGACAAATATTAGGTTCAAACACTTCCCAAATGGTGTAATTGGACTTGTTATGAGTTACTCACTCACTTTTGAAAGAGAACAATACATTTTTATTGCTGAGTAAGAAATGTTAAGAACGTCAAGGCCTTTTAAACATTTTAAACATGTGCTCCTGGAGGGGTACGGGGAGAGGCACTCCAAGAGCTGCTCTAATTAAAGCACCCAAAGCGTCTTGTGTATTAGCGTCCCCGTACTGAAAAATGGGGATGCTGATACACGAGACACTGGAGTCGTCTGGAGCACAGTAATTACCACACTCCAGCAAACTTGATTAATCAAGTCTGTTCTGATGCTCTGTAATTACAGCATGTCGGAGCAGCCTCGCTGCACATGTTTAAGTTCCCTAAGATGGCAATAGGAGTTGGATAGGGTGAATATTTCAGGGGTTTTTTTAGGTTTTTATATTTATATGAATAAATGTTTATTTTTTCAACAAAAGTTGCTATCTAACAATTATGTGAAAGTTCTTGTGAAATGAATTCAGCCTCAATTCAGTTCCCAAGAGAGGAGAGAGAATTCACGTTACCTCATTTGATAATTGGCCCACTTGTTGACCTTTTCAGAAAAGAGGCTTTGAATGGATACACTGATCTGTGAGATCAGGAGGAGGTCTCTTCAGGTAAAGGTTAAAGCAGATTAATACAACAGTGTCCCCTGCTACTTGTACTGTACCTCATCTGGAAAGTTGGAATATTTCTGTATCCAGGTTTTGTTAATCTCCCTTCCTCCCTTACCTCTATTTTTACACACAAATTAGAAGCAAGTTAAAAGCTATTCTAGGGAAATCATTTTCTTGGGATAAGTAAAATTTAGATGAGCTTGACTGACTTTTGCTCCTGCTAATAGGAAAAGGTTTGAATGACTACTTTATACAGTATGCATTGATTTTTTTTTTTTAAGTTATAAGCCATCTTTGGAAACTCCGTGTGTGTAAATTCATGTGGGCACCAATGACACGGCTCGGAGCGCTCCCAGCCAGGTCATGAGGCGCTACAGGGATTTGGGAGCGGGGCTAAAGGGTCTGGGGGCACAGATGGTGTTCTCATCGATCCTCCCAGTCTCAGGCTATGGGCTCAGGAGGGAGAGGAGGATCCACGTGGTCAACCAAAGACTGTGGCGCTGGTGTCGTTGGGAAGGCTTTGGCTTTCATGACCACAGCCCGCTCTTTGGTGAGAGAGGCAGCGAGCTGCTGGGAAGAGATGGCCTCCACCTCTCTCCCCTAGGGAGGAGGCTCTTCTCAGCCAGACTGGCTGACCTGCTCCACTGGGCTTTAAACTAAGCCTGCTGGGGGACGGGAGCACTACCACCACTGCTGGCCCGCTGAGCAATCCTTGCAAAGCCAGCAGGTCAAGGCACTTAAGGGAGCCCACCCCTGCCCCAGCCCTGGCAAAATCTGTGGGCAAGGAAGGAGCCCCCCAGGGG
>NW_005842033.1:728443-736220 GCF_000455745.1 Alligator sinensis | reverse complement strand
GCTTCTCAAGCAAATCCCGGGACGTCATTCTCCCCTTGTACTCGGCCTTAGTGAGGCCGCAGCTGGAGTACTGCGTCCAGTTTTGGGCTCCACAATTCAAAAAGGATGTGGAGAAGCTTGAGAGAGTCCAGAGAAGAGCCACATGCATGATCAGAGGTCAGGGAAGCAGACCCTACGATGACAGGCTGAGAGCCCTGGGGCTCTTTAGCCTGGAAAAGCGCAGGCTCAGGGGTGATCTGATGGCCACCTATAAGTTTATCAGGGGTGACCACCAGTATTTGGGGGAATGTTTGTTCACCAGAGCGCCCCAAGGGATGACGACTAGGTTGAATGATCATAAACTACTACAAGACCGTTTCAGGCTGGACATAAGGAAGAATTTCTTTACTGTCTGAGCCCCCAAGGTCTGGAACAGCCTGCCACCGGAGGTGGTTCAAGCGCCTTCGTTGAACACCTTCAAGAGCAAACTGGATGCTCATCTTGCTGGGATCCTATGACCCCAGCTGACTTCCTGCCCTTTGGGCAGGGGGCTGGACTCGATGATCTTCCGAGGTCCCTTCCAGCCCTAATGTCTATGAAATCTATGAAATCTATGAAATAAATCAGTTTGATTGGAGCAGATATATTAACTACAAATTATTGATTTCTGGAAAGTTCGAAAAGTGCTAGCTCACGGTTTCTACATGCAGACTGTGTTTTGGTAAGAGACAGTCTCTGCGGATGTTGATCATGTATGCCTTAATTGGAGTTCTTCTCAGTTTCTCAAGCTGTGTTGCCTCAGAAATGAATTGAGAACATTCTAACATGCATACACCATTTGGACTTGTTCTTAAGATTTGAAACACGCCTTTTAGATGAATGCCAAATGACTTAATGTACTAATCAGGCATTTTAGATAGAATGATATCCAGCATTTGATAGTTATTTAAGAGCTTTGCAAAAGTTTAAGGAACCTAAGCCTAGTGTAAAGGTAAGGAACACATAGAAGTGATAGTAGGTAAGAACTTCAGTCCTAACAGCTGTTGCATTTATTAACTAATTTGGAAATTGATAGCATTTTGACTTTGAATTAGCTGCAGAATTCTTACCTTGCCAGGCACAGCATATTCTTCTTCAGGAGTGTTTTGAATATGAATAAGTGCTGTTTCAGGCAAGATGTAGAAATTATAGCAGTTGTCTTTCCTTGGTCTTTGATCAAATGAACAACAGCCACCTGGGAAGGGGAGAAAAATGGGTAACCCTAACAAAATTCTAGAATGTTTATGGGGCAGCTTCTTTACATTCAGAGGATACAGTTAGGGTACTGGTAGAATTGGACAAATAATCTATTTTCTTGATTAAACCTGAGATTTCAAACTGAGCAGGAGGAAAAAAGTTGCAGATATGTCCACATGATAGTTCCTAGTTCCACCCCCTTTCTCTTCCCCGCCCCCTCCCTCTTTTGGGCTAAATGGAAGGGGTGGTAGTTGTCCAGGAGTCCAGAACTGCTTTCTTATCTGTTGTAACCTGTAAACTTTGCATGAAAAAATTTGAGAACTACTGGCTTAGAAGAAAGATCTCCAGTGAAGGAAGGAGATTTTTTCTTTACTGATTCAGGTAGGAAGTATACTACAAAACCAAGAAGCAAATCACAGTGACATATGGTACAATGACCAAGTGATCTTTCATTAAGAGGTAGGGAAGAGCTGGTTCTTAAAGAATATGCCAGATGCGATAGTCATTGATATTTCAACTCCAGAAGATTCTAAAAGCGAGTCCTTGGACAGTGTTTGAAAACTCTATACGTTCTAGAAACAAACCCTTCCCCAGTAGCGAGGAGGGTTTCCTACCTCCATTTATAAGAGGCTGCAGGAAAGTGTAAAATGAGATAGGGCAAAGTAATCCTACACAAGAGAATTATTCCACACTGATTATGTAGTCCATGCCCCTAACAAAGACCATTTTCCATCTCTCGCATTTGGTTCTGAATCTTCCAAACCATTTAGGCAAAAAATGAAATAAAAATCTTGTTAATAATGCTGCTGGAATTTACTAGGTAACCATGCACCAGTTTGAAGAATTTATTGTAATTAAAAATCCATGTAATAAATAGCTACTTTTAAACTAAAAAGACTCCAAACCCTACCTTTTTAATAACTGTACATAAAAATGATACTGTTGCTGATCTGAAACAGATTGCAAGTGATTCACTGGGGTATAGATAGCTCCTACTAGCCAGTTCTTTTGCTGTGACAGATATTTTTCATCACTATCATCTGGCTGTTTGGCAAGATGCATGAACAGGTATACTGGTTTGTATAGATTGTTGTGCAGTCATTCTGCAAACTATTACATTCAAAATTCCACTTTTTTGTAAGGACTTCTAATTTAATTAAAACAAATGAGCTCCTTAATTTTGGAACCCAGTATTTGCATATGGAATCTCAAGTTGTTCCCTTGGTTTTCAAATACCCGTAAAGTTCAGAGAATGTCTTGTAATGTGATTGCCTTCAACCTTACCAGAGCAACAACATGAACAGCATTTGGATGTTAGTGCAAGGAGCTGCTTCCCCCTCCTGCTAATTTCTAGTAATTGGGGTAGGGAGTGGCTTAGCTTTCATTTGCATATTGCAAGTTCCATTATGGATGCCTACCACATACTCTTATAAGACAGTTTTTTCAGTGCCTTATAACTGTTGTCCAACTATAGGTGTTTGGCTAGGCATTTCCCTGTTGTGTGTTTGCATCAGATGGAAAATAAAATAGTCTGTATAATAAAGCTTTGCATCATAAAGTATATGCAGAATGGGTCAAATGAAGCTGCACACCCTCACTATAGGTTTGGCATTTCCTGGTTCTTGAATGTTTAACTTTGAAACCTGAATGGTTTTAACAATTGCTAGGGATCCTGGTTTTCTCTGTTTAAAAATGGCAAATTCTCTGATTAAAAATTTAACACCCCCCCGTAAATTTTCTGATTTTAAACCCCCAAATCCATGTTTTTTTGTAATTAAACTGAAACACCACTATATAGATATATCTATATCTATATAGGTATCAATTGAACACAATATTTTAATTGATATCTAGATCTATCTCTACAGGAAACCCTCGCTATTCACGGGTTCGGCATTCGCGGTTTCAAATATTCGCAAATGCCAAAACCACATCTTAAATACACTGAAAGGAGCTCCTTGGGAGCTCCGCGCTTGCCGCCACTGGGCTCCTGCCACCACCAGCGAAGCTGTGCCCCCCGCCCCTCTGCGAATGGTGAGGGTCTCCTGTATATCTGTACAGGTATCAGTTGAATACTATATATAAAGTATCAGTTGAACACAATATTTTATTGATACGTTCATAGTTTTAAAGCAGTTTGGAAGCCTACCAGTGCCTCAATCACTATAAAGGTTATAGATTGTAGCCGTGTTGGTCTAAGGACATAAGCAGACAAGATTCTCTGGGTAAATCTGATATCTTTTATTAGACCAACTCAAGGAGTTGGAGAAATTCTTCTTTGCAAGCTTTTGGGTACAAAGACCCTTCATCAGGCTGATGAAGTGTCTGCAGTTGATCTGTGCTCTTCCTGAATGAAATGAATAGTAAAGAAGCTAGAGGCTGATATGCATGCAAAACAATCAGACTGGCTTTTAGTTAGTCTAATAAACGATATTGGTTTTACCCAATGAATCTTGTCAATCACTGTAATAAATTCTAAATGCCTATAAATTTTGGTGTTTGATTTTGGGTTTTTTATCATGGAAAATGAGATCTCCCCCTGCTCCCTTCCATCACCAGGATGCAGAACCAGCTGCGGCTCTCCTTCCCCACTGCTTTGTGGAGCTGAGCAGCGCTAATATGCTGGTGCCCTCCCCATGCCATTGCCTCTCATTATTGACCCACAGCCCCTCACGCCCCACCCACAGCCCCCTGCCCCTCCTAGCCCTGCCAGAGGGGGCCCCCAGCTGCTAGGGCTATGAGGCCAGGGACTTGGGTCTGCAGCCCATAGCAGTGCCCAAGCCCCAGCTGCCACCCACTTGGGGTAGTGGCTGCTGTGGCTTGAGCAGGGAGCAGAGTGCGGAACTCAGCTCCCCCTCCCCCATGGGTGGCACAACTGGAGCAGGGGCCGTCAAAGGGGGTGGATGCAGGCTCTGGGCTTCCTGCCCTGCTGTGGTCCTTCGAGGGCCTCCACAGCCTACTGGGGAGGACCTGGCATGGCAGGGCAGAGTGGAACCGGGTAGGGAAGCTCATTGCCACCCCTGGGAGTTCCACACTGCTATAGGGAGGCACCCCCTGCCTACCCAGCAGCAGCAGTGAGAGGCATAACTCCATGCTACCACCCTGCTGCTGTGAGGCAGGCAGGGGGCATTTCACCATGGTGGTGCGGACCTCCCAGGGCTCCCAGTGAGCTTCCCTGCCTGGTCCTGCTCTACCCTGCTGCACCAGATCTCTCCCACTAAGCTGCAATGGCCCCATGGGGAGGGCAGCAGGGTGGGGAGCCTGTCCCTGTCCTGTGCACAAATCTCGGTGGCACATGCCCCCCCCATTCCCCTCCCAGGAGTGCGTGCAGTGGTGGAGAGCCAGCCCCGCCCCTCCCCATCTCCCAGACGAGCTGGCAGCAGCCCCAGCCCTGCCCTGACCAACTTCCTCCCTCCCTCACTATGGGGGCTTCAATTCCCCCACCACACACACACACCCCACCCTGCTGATCGCCCTTCATCATTTCCTGCATTTTTCTCCTTTAAAGAAAAAAATTTGGATTTTTCTCCTTAAAATTAGAAAATCCAGGTTTTACCATGGCGAACAGAAATCCCAGATCCCTGACAATCACTTGCCGTCCTTTCCCTCCACCCCCTAACTTGCTTGAGCCAGCAAGGTCAATGGCAGCAATAGTGTAACATTACGGGAACAGGGCCAGGGAGGGTTAACTTGGCTGTTGATGGCAAGACCTCCCCTCACAGCAGTGTGTCCAACTCTTACTCTGCTCTGTGTAGCCAGAACCTTGAGCCCCTTGCCTCCATTCCAGCACCCTAGGGCACAACCCCATCAGGTATGCCTTTGCTGCTCCAGGATAAAAACTCTTACCAGTTATACCTGTGTCCCATCATGTGATTCCTGCTTCTTCTGCCAGGCTGGGCACTGTTTCCTTCCCTCCTCCCCCTTTAATTTTAATCCATGCTCTGGCTCATGCAGTGCTCTTTATTCACATTACTTAATCAGATGCTTCCTTTTCTCTTTCTAGGCATCATCAGGGAGGGCACTGAAATGCCAAAAAGTCTCCCTACTTTCAGTTTTGGAGGTTAACACTATAGCAGTCTGTAATATCCCACAGCCTCCGTAATGCAGCATGATCTGCCACTTTAGGGAACATGTCACATCAATAACTTGGTCACCCATGAGCTGGAGCAGGCTTGGTGCAGATGGAGCTAGTGCAGTGATAGTAACACATCACTTACATGATGGGCAAACTGTTTCCTCTTCTCCTCCCAAATTTGGGCACTTTTTACAAAGAGTAAAAGATGCACCCCTGGCACAAAGAGCACCCCCTACCAACTTTCAGGACCCTACTGCAAAGCCTGGAGGAGGCCAGAGTTACTGAAAATATTTTTTTCCCTAATCACATTTGAGTTCAGGATCCTGAGGGGAGGAAGGAGAACAGTAGAGTAAGAACCCTGGATTTCAGAAAATACAGACTGACTTGCTCAGGGAACTCATGCGCAGGATCCTCTGGGAAGCCAGTTTGAGGGTGAGAGGAATCCAGGAGAGCTGTACTTTAAAGAAACCTTACTGAGAGTTCAGGAACAAACCATCCTGATGGTGCAGGAAGACTAGCAAGTGTCACAGAAGACCAGCTTGACTTAGCAGGGAACTCCTCAGTAAGCTAAATGACAAAATGGAAGCTTATAAGAAGTGGAAACTTGGACAAACAACTAGGGAGGAGTATAAAAGTATTGCCTGGGCCTGCAGGGATGAAGTCAGAAAGGTCAAGCACAATTGGAGTTGCAGCTAGCAAGGGACATAACAGGTAACAAGAAGGGTTTCTACAAGTATGTCAGTAATAAGAAGAGGATCGGGGAAAGTGTGGGTCCTTTCCTGAATGCAGGAGGCAACCTAATGACAGAGGATTCAGAAAAGGCTGAAGTACTCAATTCCTTATTCACCTCAGTCTTCGCAGGCAAAGTCAGCTCCCAGACTACTGCACTTGGCAGCACAGTTTGGGAGAAGGTGAGCAGCCACCAGTGGTAAAAGAACAAATTAGGAGGTTAAGGACTAAGTTGGATGTGTACAAGCCCACGGTGCCAGATGGGATATACCCGAGGGTTCTGAGGGAGTTGGCCAATGTGATTGCACAGCCACTAGCCCTCATCTTTGAAAACTCACGGCGATTGGGAGAGGTCATGGATGATTGGAAAAGGGCAAATATACTGCCCATATTTAAGAAAGAGGAGGAGGATCTATGGAGGAGGACTACAGACCAGTCAGCCTCACTTCAGTCCCTTGAAGGATCATGGAGTAGGTCCTCAAGGAATCCATTTCTAAACACTTGGAGGAGAAGACGGTGATTAGGAACAGTCAGCATGGATTTACCAAGGATAACTCATGCCTGACCAACCTGATTGCCTTCTATGATGAGATGACTGGCTCTGTGGATGCAGGGAGACCAGTGGATGTGGTATACTTTAGCAAGGCTTTTGATACTGTCTCACACAACATTCTTGCAGGCAAGCTAAGGAAGTATGGCTTGGATGAATGGACCATAAGGTGGATAGAAAACTAGGTGGATCATTGGGCTCAGAGAGTATCAGTCAATGTGTAGTTGGCAGCCTGTAATTGGAGTACCCCTGGGGTCAGTTCTGTGTCCAGTTCTGTTCAATGTCTTCATCAACGACCTGGAAGATGGCATAGAGTGCACCCTCGGCAAATTTACGGATGACACCAAGCTGGGGGGAGTAGTAGATACACTGGAGGGTACGGTTAGGATTCAGAGTGACCTAGACAAATTGGAGGATTTGAACCAAAATAAATCTCATGAAGTTCAATAAGGACCAAGTGCAAAGTCC
This sequence comes from Alligator sinensis, assembly GCF_000455745.1. Taxonomy (NCBI): domain Eukaryota; kingdom Metazoa; phylum Chordata; order Crocodylia; family Alligatoridae; genus Alligator; species Alligator sinensis. Next base: position 729,183 of record NW_005842033.1, on the reverse strand, counting down.
TGCAGTTAGGACAGAACAATCCCATGCACCAACTGGATGCTCAGTACCTGTGCAGAAAAGGACCTAGGAAACAATAAGCTGAATATGAGCCAAGTGTGCCCTGTTGCAAAGACGGCTAACGGTATACTGGGCTGCAGGAGCATTGCCAGCAGGTCAAAGAAAGTGATTATTCCCCTCTTCAGTACTGTTGAGGCCATAACTGGAGTAGTGTGACTAGTTTTGGGCTCTCTACTACAGAAAGGGTGTGGACAAATTGGAGAGAGTCCAGCAGAAGGCAACGAAAATGGTTAAGGGGCTGGGGCACGTGACTTAAGAAGAGAGGCTGAGGGAACTGGGCTTGTTTAGTCTGGTTACTCTGTTTTGCTTCCAAATTTAAGGTGGCTGTCTACAGTGAAGGGAATGAAAAGGACATTCTTTAGATTGCTGATATATTCACACAGATTCCCTCTTGCTGTCTTTCAATCTGCACACCTCCTCCCAAGTTCTTCTCTATGCTTCCCCATGCCTGTTCAGAGTAGTTGCTTCCTACAGCATTTCAAAAAGCCTCAAAGAACTCAAAATGTTAGGCCACAGCTGCAGTCCATCTCTGCCAATTGTTCCTGTCCTCATTTTCTAGTTGTCATTAAAAGTACATACAGACAGTTGGGGAGGTTAGATCAAGTTAAAAATGGCCACCTGATCTAAGGTAAATCAGAATTGGGGGCTAGCAGGGGGATTCAGGGTATCTGGGGGCAAGCTGG
>NW_005842033.1:727484-728362 GCF_000455745.1 Alligator sinensis | reverse complement strand
ACTTTGCTGGGGGGGTGGAGGATTGGGGTGGTAAGCAGAGTTTGCAAGGGGGTTAGTGGGGTCTTGGAGGGTTTGGTGAGAGCAGGGGAACTTGGGGAGATGGGGGTTCTCTCCCCCAACCTCTGGGACCAGGGGCCAGTTTTAGTCCCTGATCCCAGGGGCCCCCACATAACATTTATTTGGTTCATGGAGGACCAGCTGAAAGTATCACTCACTTTCCCCAATGCGCTTTTGAAATGTTTCAAGAAGATTAAGCCAATCTTAAGTGGTCTGCACAACTAGACACTTGGGGCACTTTTACACGTGCTCCAGAGGTGTGGGGAACGGAGGTGCTGATACATGAGACACAGGAGGCTGCTAGAGCGTGGTAATTACCAGACTCCAGCAGACTCGATTAATTGATTAATTAAAACTTGATTTTGTGCGGGCCGGGAGCGACCCGAGCCCTTTTCCGTGCTGCACGCGGGCTGTGGCCAGCAGCCCGGGCACGCCGGGTCGGAGAGGGAAGGCCGTCGAGCTGGAATTAGGCACAAACGCTTAGCGGTAGTTTAGAAGATTGTTTACGTACACCGAGATGGCAGTGGTGTAGGCTGGAAAACTTGCTTGAGTTGCAGTTACAGACAGACAACAAAACAAAACTCGAACCTGCAGGGCACGAGGGTACGTCGCAAGGGGTTTTCGGCGACGGGAAGATGCAAAACACGAGGGTACGTCGCAGTGGGTTTTCGGCGACGGGAAGATAAACCTGCAGGACTCAAACCCGGGTAGAAGAGCTCTGAGGTCGGTCGTCTGGCAAGGACTCTCACGAAGTTTGCTAGGCTCCGTGGGTCCGGCTCTTTTGCGCGCAGGAAGGGATACGTCTAGGCTGCGATCGACGA
>NW_005842033.1:714458-727347 GCF_000455745.1 Alligator sinensis | reverse complement strand
GCTAGCAAGCCAATCACTAGCTGCCACGTGTGAATAATTTAGAACTGGCCAATAATGGGACTCGAATTAGCATACAAATGGCGGGAACTCTTTGCAATGAGCATTTCTGTGCTGCAACAAAGAAATGCACCCTGCAAAGAAAGCTTCAAATTGGTGGGAAATTCTCCCTTGCACCGGGGTTCTCTTTTGCAGCAGAAAACTCCACCGTGCAAAGAAGCTATAATTTAGCGGGAACAATTTAGCAGTGCCGAAGCACACAAAAACAAAAATCACACCCTTTGGGTTGTGACAGATTTATCAAGTCTGCTCCGACACGCTGTAGTTACAGCACATCCGAGCAGCCTCCACGCTCATGTACAGGCACCCATTGGGTTTAACGTGCATAGGGTTTAGCTGACTAACATTGTAATTATGTAACCTAGTTGTGTTCCACTTCCTACTCCCATCCCTCTTATGTTAATCCCTCGCTTGGTCACTCTGTATTTCCCTTATGGCTTTGCCATTTTAGTTCTATGATTCTTAACATTTTCTAATAAATTAAAGATGGTTTAAGCCAGTGTTGCTGAACCTTTTGGCCCTGCAAGCCAGATGAGTGGGGCAGGGCCAGTCCATGGGTTGCATTGAGCCCTGAATCCCAAGATCAGGTTCTGAGGCAGGCACCATCTCTTCCTACCCCTGTATGCCAGGATTCAGTCCTGAGAGCCTGGCACCACCCCCTCCTGCCCTAGCATGTTAGGATTGGGTACCAGGGGCCCTGTGCTTCTCCTCCCACCCCTGCATGCCAAGATTGGTCCCATGCTGCACCCTTCTGCAGGGATTGGTCCCTGGGGACTTGGCTCCACCCCCTCCTGCCCCAGCAAGCCAGGGTTGTGTTTCGGGACAGGTGCCACCCTCTCCCAGCCCCCCACACTGGGATCAGGCCCTGGGGCCTGGCAATATCCCTGACTAGCCCTGTGCACAGGGACTGTGCACCTGAACCAGCATGCAGGACCCAGGGCTCCCCACTGCATGCAGGACCCAGCAGTTTGACAGTGGGGGATCAGAGCCACCATTCTGCTGCCAGATTTCCAGACCTATGAGGAGTCCCATGGGCTGGATCTGGCCTGCAGGCTGGGGGTTGAGCACCCCTGTTCTTAGCATTATTAGTATAATCTTCTAAGGCAGTAACCCATGATAGACACCAGATTAAGAGTTAAGAGTGGAACGTAGTAAACAGCACTAGTTTAGTGTTTAAATCACATCCTCAGTGTTTTGTTAAAGTAGGATGCTGCATTGGCCTCTGAGATTAGTGACTGTAAACAAAGTAGTTCATCTCTGGTATAGGTTCCTGGCTATCTGGATACTGTTTTTCTTCTCTTAGACTAGTGTTTATAATTAAGCATGCGGCATGACTTAAATGATTACGCAAAGAGATGACCTTCCTTAGTGTCATAGGTTCAGCATTACATATTATTTAGTTTAATGCTCTTACAGATGCTAAAGGTCGTTCATGAAGAATTCTGGTTGCACAAGACTTTTACTGCAGTAGAAAAAAATAAACCAACAAATTAATTGCTTTGTCATTATATCTTCATTGTATTATATTTCGTTATCTTAGTCCCTTTTGAAATTGATGGCAAAATTGCTGCAACATGGTCTTTTAATGGGATCAGGCTTTCACCCCTGCACATTTCCCCAAGCAAAACTTTTATTTTTATGAGCATTTAAGGCTGTTTGCAGGGAGAAGGGGAAGGAAATTCCATGCCCGTGTTGAATCCACAATCCTAAGACAAAGCAGGACATAGTAAAACAGCACTAGCAGAAACCAAGTATTTCTAGGTATTATGTGCTTAGTGCTTATGTTTTATGTATCTAGAGATGGTGAGAGATAGTTATATACTTAAATAGCTGCTAATATTCAAAGTTATAAATGCTGAATAATGAGGAGCTGATCTGCTTATGGAAGGCCTCATGCCTGATACGGTTTGCATGATGACCAGTGCTCTTGTCAGACATGGTTCTCTTAGAATTGTACTTATCTGCTTAACGCAGTGGGTGTTCAGTTCTTATTTTAACCACCATGTTATACAGAAAGTCCCTCATTAAAAGCCACTGTGCAGAGAGGACCTAAGAGCATTGTCCAATAGAGTCTTGGCTAATTTGAAGAAGCTGACAAAGAAAATCAAAATGCCTGGAGTCACTGAGTGGGTAAGACAAGGAGTGCTATTATGAATAGGCCTCGTGAAATCCCCTGAAAGTAGTTTTCAGTCAGCTGATTATATAAAAATAAAAATGTTCCAGCCATTGGGGTTCTGCCTACATTGCAGCTTTGACTGATTTTAAAACAGTTTTAAATTACTTGGAAGAATTTACACGCTATATGTAAAACTAATATGCAAGGTGTTGGCATTTTGTGGAGGCAGCTGGACTACTCTGTCCTCATTAGAAAACTGCATCTGCTTTCCTGTAACAGTGCAAGTGTGTTAAGTCCTAGAGGGACTTTTCCAAACAGGGTAATAAAATTGCCTGAGCACCACTTTGCACTATAGTTAAAATGTTCCTAGAAAATGAGTACAAAATCCCGGAGGGCATCAGGGAAGAAGTCTGCCTATTCCATAAAATGTGATTTATTATAGCACTGAAAACACTTATCTACAGTAGAAAATACAGCTGATTTCAGATGGGCTTAGTTGTGTAAAGTGACAGTAAAGGTTTATTTCTTTTAAGAGCTTGTCTACATTAGAACACTTTCTTGCATTTGAAGATGGGTCAGTAGGGTCAGCTCAAATGATATGTTGCTAGTCACAACTGAGGACAAATCCCGTTCAGTGTTATCTCAGATAAGTTTGATTAAATTCAGTCAAGGTTTAACCCTGCCTTATTGTTACTAGTTTCTAGAGAATTTGATTTAATACATTACAAGAAGGTGAATTTTGGAACTTAACTGAGACAAACTACTGTTCTTTCTGAAGTCCAGAAGATTTTTTTCATTGATTTCAGTGGCATTAGGGTTTCACCCTTGGATTTGAAGATGCATTTTTCCCAGTTAGAGGGCTGGGATTGGCTGTCCCTCTGAACTTGAACATAGGCACACTTCTTTCCCCAAGGGAAGTGTATTATCAGCACCCAAGTTCTCCCAGACTAGTCAGACAGCAGCTGCCTCAGCTGCACACTGTCAGGACATATTTAAAAATAACAGTAACAACTAATCACAGGAGGGGAAACATTTTTTTAAAATGTCATATTTAAAAATATTATTCAGATACCTTTTTTCCAAATAATTCACAATAATAGCCTACAGTTTCTGCAATGATTATTCTGTTACACAGTAGTCAGTTTTTGAAAAAGGGAAGTCTTCATTTTTTTTTTAGTGTCATATTTGGGAATGAAATCCGTAAGTTGAGTAAATGATTGAGGTGTTCCAGAAGGGTCAGTTAAGTGTGTTACTCACTTGGGGCTTTAATACTTCTGTGCTTTATTTTAAGCAAGTTAATAGTCCCACTGAAGAATAGGACTGTTCTTGTGCTTACAGTCCAGCAAGTGCTTAAATTGTATTAGAGCCAAATTAGGGCTAATACATTCTCTACCAGTCTGATTTATCAGCCTATCTTGACACTGAAAGCCAGACTTGTCTCTGTTCATAGGTACATCAACTTAAATGGAGTTCTACCAAGGACAACTTTGCTTCTCTATCAATACACTATTGTGCAAGCATATTGCTAGTAATGTCACTCAAAAGTATAGTACAATAAAATATATTGAATTCTCTCAATATTAGTAATTAAAATAAACACTATACCTTTTACAACCAAAAGTATTCCTCGCTGTCATTTTTTCTTCTGTAAATAAGCTTATTTGGTCTCAAGTAAATCACTGCTTATGCTACTTTGTGAGAATGTTTCATTGTTATTGATTCAGCAATAGCAATAATTATATGTGAGCAAATAAGATATTATTCCCCTTATCAGCCCAAGTAATTGAATGTCTCACACTTCTTGAATTCTGTCTTCTGCCAAAACTCTTGAACTTGCACATTTTTCTACATTCATAATTGAGAAATTAACCTGTTCTGTGCTGTCAAATCTTCTAAAAAAGTGTTAGTGATTTAAAGACCACTTCCACTGCCTTCCACTGGTGAACTCAGCTTCAGTGAGACATGTTAGTTGCCAGTCAGGAGGGGAGAAAAGCCCACACAATGTAAAAATATGTTACAGTTTTAAATACTTTTCTTTAAGAATAAAACAAAATGAGAATGTCATCGGTATTAAAGCAAGACAAAATTATTAGTTCTGTTGGAAAATAAATTAGTTTGAAAATAGCCATACTGTATTTGTTCACTTTAGTTGTAAACCTGTCTATTTAGCTGAAGATGCAAGTATTATAGTAACTATAGTTTTTGCGATCTTGAGAAGTGGCTTCCAAACCTTAGTTTGTTTGGGTCCGTATAAATACTTGTAACTCTGCTCAGTAAGTGCATAGCAAGTTGGTGACACTTTTAACTAAGCTATAAACAAGTCATAGTCTTTTTGTTATTATTGTTAATACCATGGTTTTTTAGCTGATCATGCTCATCCAAGATGTAAGGAGCAGCATAAATTGAAGAGAGCCTGGTTGTATACATGGCTGTATGAGACTGGAACTTAATTCTGCTCATGATATAGAAATCAGAAAGTAATCTGTTTAATTTTCCGTGTAGTTTCCCTGTAGTTTTTTTGGTTCTGCTTGGTTGACGGTGATAAAAGCTTTTTGTCACTAAAGTAACCAGATTTGATTCTGAATACATAACAGGAGCAGATAAGCTGAGTGCCAGGGAATTGTTTTCAGGGTACAGCTTCACTTCAGAAGCAGTTAAAGTACAAAACTGAACTTGAATTATTAATCTAGCCAGTCCTTAGCTGCTGGACATTAGCATTTTTACGTCCTAAAATAATCTGTTATCACTTTACCAGATAAGGAAAGCAGGGACTTTTACAGTAATCAGTTTCTTAACCCACAAGAGATGCATTCATATAACACTAAGGGTTTGATTTTTAAACTCACAAAAAGCAGGCTAAATGAAATGCTATGCTGAATGTACTCCATTGTATCATGGCATGCCAAGGGTCTTGGAACAAAGAGTGATTTTATTTCCTTTTGCTGTGGCAAGTGCTCTAAATGACATAATGGTGATGGGCACTGCATATCTCACTTGACCTGCATGCTGCATTTCTTCATTTTTTGTATGTTTTTGTTTTGTTTGTTTCATTAAATAATTTATTTTAAAATAAAAAGTATTTCTAAAAACACTTTTAGAACGGCAGATAGGGAGTCATTTTTAAATTAAAGGATTGCAGGGGAGGAAAGAGGAGAAGCCCAGTTGAGTTCTTTATGAATTTGATGTGTACAACGCAGAAAGCTTTTGAAGCACAAGCTTTTGTCAAAGGCCAAAGGGCCAGCTGTGATTTGAACAAATTTTAATTTACCCTGTTTCAGTAATCTCATCTGTCATTCAGGTATTCTAGAACATGTGCCTGGGTGTGTCTCCTGGATTGGCTCAGGAGTGTGGGATTTTGCTTTTTGTGGTACAAGGTATGAGGTTGCTAATTTTTTTATGACTGTTTTGTGTTGAATCATTTGGCTGTTCATGAAATTCATGCCAAGGTACTTCATCTGAGAGAGGTGAAAGGTGTTATAAATTCATAAAAATATAACCATATAAAGAAACTGGATTCAAAATGATGGAAAAGTGCTGCACCATGTCTGCTAAAAGCAAATTAAAATGCTGTATTATTTCTGTGCTTAGATATTGCAAATGGTTCCAGTTCAGGAGGATACCGTCCACCTCCCAGAACAAAAGAAGTAATCATCAATGGACAGACAGTGAAACTAAAATACTGTTTCACTTGCAAGATTTTCCGCCCACCTCGTGCCTCACATTGCAGCCTTTGTGATAACTGCGTAGGTGAGTATAAAGAAATATGACGTTCAGTTTTAGTAACTTTTGCATTAAATGGCTTTTGGAAGGTAGGATAGTTCTCCTATGAATACATGTGGTATAAGGATCAAATGTGCCAAACTCAATTGGCTATAAAGTCATCAGATATGATACAGACAGGCGTAACTTTCAATCACTTTAAAATGAGAGGTGATGCTTCAACTTGGGACTTTGTATCAGCTTTTATGATGCAACTGTTACATCTGTGAACTGTGGCGATACAAGTGAGTTAAGTAGTATAGAAATACAATTGAATGAAACAAGGTTAAAGCTACAGTCATTTTGCTATGCTTGTGTTGCAGAAGGAGCATACTAATAAGTTGCATTGTGACAGCTTATTGATAGGGAATATAGTACTAGTAGACAACCCCTGGCATGCATGCCATTTTGCTTGGCATGTGCACCTCAGGGAAGGGGCCAGGACTGCGCTGCCACAACAAGGATTGGGCCCCTTGCTGCTTCCCCACCATCTGTCCCTGGCACTCCAATATCTTACAAGTCAAAGTTGCAGGTATTTTTGGCGCACTGCTCAAAAATGTTGCCAACCCCTGCATGAGGACATAATTTTTGCCCTTGCCTATATTCTAGGTCACTAGCCAAAATGTGCATCTTACCTTCCTCCCATTTGCTTAAATGCTAGGATTCTGGAAGAGGTAGAAGGAAGAAGTATAGTTTCCTGGAAGTACCAGCCATGTAACAGATTTGAGGAATAAAACTAGGGCCTATTTACATTGATACTTCAGCTACTAGTCTAGTTGTACGAGTGTAAACCTGTAGACATGGTCCCATCTGTGACAAACAACATCGGTGCAGTTCATGCTGTACCAGATTAAACTGGGTCTACACTAGGATTTGGCCCTGAAGCACGAAAAAAGGCTAAAATTCCATTTTTGACAGCTCAGTCCTTCTTTAACGCTCCCTCCCCCATCTGCCCCTACACCCAGTATAGCTGCATTGATGTTGCTGCTGTGGTGATGTTCCTTATTTAGATGCATGACATTGTAAAAATCACCTGCACTGCAGGCATCTCTCTCTAATTTGAAACTGAAAGAGAACACAGCAGTGCAGGTGCTGCTCTTCTGTTAGAAATTGGTAGCATACAGGCATTCATTCAGTTTATCTCTGAGGAAATATGCCCTCTAGGAGAGAGATCTTTCAGGTTAACATCTGGAAGATCTTCTCTGTGAGACAGTTTCTGTTGGTACAATGAACATGTACGCTTGACTCCTTCATGACTAGGAACACCATAACTTGGGGAACATTCAGAGGCATTGCTCCACTGCTCCCTCCCTGCCCTGGAGACCAGGAGGAGAGGAACAGCAAATGCTGCTGTGCTTTCCTAGACTAGGGTGGGTAACATAGTTTTGGGAAGATGCAAAGAGCAGGAGGGAGAAGGCCGCTGCAGGCCAGAATGTTCCCTCTCCTGGAAAGTTTTTTAGGGGTGCATTTACACATACACATAATGTGCATCAAGAAACTCCGGCACATATCATATCAGAGTTTATTGCTCCTGGGTGCTGTGTTTACATGTGCACCTGGGACCACAGCACATTGAACTGGGTTGGAGCAGCCCTGAGTGTCAGAGGACCTGGGGGAATTAGTCTGCTAGCCTGGGGCTCCTCTGACCCAGCACAACATGCTACAGAAGGATTGGTTTGGGGCATGAGGGTGCTCTAGTGTGGGGTTAGCTAGCAGGCAGCCGCTTCACTGAAGCACCCTCGTGCCCCAGCCACCTGGGTCAGCATCTACAAGTGCATTGCTACACCCAAAAAAACTCCACAGCAGGGAAGTACTTGTATTTATAAGTACTAACCTGCTGCGGAGTTTATTAGCTTCCTGCACCCTAATAGGGCCGCATATGTAGATACCGAGACATTTACTGCAGAGCTAATTAAGTAACTCCACAGTAAACATCTCATGTAGACATGTCCTAGGGAAGAAACTGGGAAATTTCCTATTTCAGTCCCACATTAACTTTGTAGACTGCAACCCAACTGCTTGGGATGTACATTACAAGGAGGATATGTTCAGTAAGCTGTTGGGGTGGACCTTTATTTCCCTTTCTGCGTCTAAATGGCAGAAAAAAGGTTATTATTTGCTGTGGACAAGTCAGACCCTTTTGCTAGTTTAGAAGAATGAACTCTGAGAATAAGGACCTTATTTTTTGTCCATTTTGTCTTTTTCTTGGGCACTGGTCACTGAAGGGCTAATGAGGTGATTATCATTATTATTTTACCGCTAATTGTTTTACCTCTGTAGCTTTCTAATTACTTGGATCATATTTGAATTTTAGTGCAGCTGAATAGCATTTTGGTGAGGCTGGACCTTGTGTGCTCAAGAAGAAAATGTAGAAAGCAGATGTTTCCAGTTGAGGAATGTAATTGCAGCATGCAACAGGGATATTTTTAGGTATAAAGCAGTCATTAGAAGAATTATATATTCACAGTTAGGTAATATCCACATAGTGAGTTCTAAGCTGAATATGGAAAGTATAGCTTGTTGTCTTGCTGTAGTCAATATGTGTCTGTATAACACTTCTTTGGTAAATACATGTCCTTTAGGTGTAATAGAAGAAATATACCCAGAAGTCAGGAAATGTTGTCGTCTTTATTCAAACAGGAATCCTTAAAATGGCATAGGTTAAATGTATTCCCAAAATAGGAGTTTTGAACACTAACTTAAAGCAAACAGGCATATTTCTCTGTTTGTTTGTTTGTTTTTAATTTGAAATTGAAATATTTTTAGACCAGTATTCCCTGTATACAGCTGGAACATTACAGCAGTATATCTCTGTATGCTGACCAGCTTATAATGCTAAATAAAAATCAAATGGACTAAAAAAAATATTAAGAGCATAAATTTGGAGAATAAGATAGCCTTTTTATTAATTATTTTAGGTTTAAAATAACCTAAAGTGATCTTATCAGGTTATTTTCTAATTCAACAGAGGCCTTTTTTGCAAAATGTGGAAAATCTGCCATGTAAAATAATAGAGAGGTGCAAAATCTTGGTTTAAATTAATGCTCTGTCTCTGCATTACTTTTTTGCTGAAGCAACAGATATCAAATCATTATGAATATTTTCTTGAAGTGTAGCTAACTGATTCATATCAAATAATGAATAATTTTGTCCAAGAAATTTAGCCCCCTTTTTCCTGCTTCTAAAAGGTGTATAAGAATACTATAACTTTCTCTAACATGGCTTTCCATTTAAAAGCTTTTGGGTGGTTTTGTTAGCAAATTAAAAATAATTATACTGATAGATTTAAAATGTTTTTCTGTAGTTGTCTTCAATTTTGGTCCTGGGATCTTTGATAAGCCATGGTTTTAGTAAGATAAATTGCATGGTATTTTTTTGTTTCTTGATAGGCAGTGTACACAAACATTTTTTATAGATATTCATGTATATGTTAAAGTTGGCTTTCACAAATATTGGGCTTTCAATGAAAACGTATGCCAGTAGAATTAGACAAGACCAAGAAAATATATTTTGCAATTTGTTGAGCTCTATTAGTAAAAAGATATGTCTACATGATAAATGAACTGAAATAACCTAATTGTTTGGAATTTGTACCTTAATTATTTTGGCTTTCTTCTGTGTTTGTACATTTTTATTTGGCATGTAAGCCTTTATATCCCTGCAACTTGTCAGCTCCTTAATGGCATAATTAAATCATCATAAAAACACAGTATGATTGTCCACAAACAGACTTGAAATAACTGACTGTGAATTACAATATAATTATGAATTCCATTTACCATGTAGACAAACCATTAAAATGTGATTGGTTAGTTTTTGCACCTTCTGCAGACAGTGTGTGGCAAAGAAACTGAAGTTGTTTGTAAAACAAAAACTTACTATAGTTAAAGAAAGAAAGAGCAAGAGTTTCAATATAAAGGTAGCTTTTTTTTTCTTACAAAGCAAAGGAACAATTAGAAAAGATGCCAGTAGGTTTCTGCAAATCACTATTTCTCATATGACTAAAATTTTACTTAATCGTCTCCTACTCTTATGTAAACTGGAACCTATCAAGGTAAAAATTAACAGAACTGGTTAAAAACTAGTAGGGAGGAGTTTAGGAATAGACTTGCTTCCAAATAATCTTGTTTTTGTGATTTTTGTCTCAAAGTTAACAGCAATTTTTTTCATTTTAATAAATAAATCTGTTCTTAAGGAATAATAAAATAACAGCCATACAAAAAGCCACTTGGTTGCTTCTTCACAATTAATTAGTTTAGTTACATAATGAAAACTACCAAGAAGCACTAAATTAGTATCAGGGATCTATTAAAAAAATCCAAAATGCTCTGATTAAAAACCTCAAAGTCTGCATTTTTCTGCAATTTTAAAATAAATACCACTGCATATATAAACATTGTGTCCAACCGATCTCTCTCTCTTCCCCCGCCCCCAACCCAACCCAACCCAACCCAACCCAACCCATGGAGCCAGGATTAGAGATTTAATGGGTTCTTGGGATACAAGAAATGTAAGAGGTCTTGTTCAGCAAAGTGAAAGAAGCAAAGCATTGCCAGAGGCAGGGTTCAAACCTACAACCTTTAAAAGAGTCAGACTCCAGCTCTACCACCTGAGGCTAATGGGCTAAAAGGGCAAGAAGCTGCTCCCTGAAGGATGGCTGTGCTCAAGGGGTGGTGTTTTCCAGATGTAGGTGCCAAAAGGTCCCTCAGGGTATAGTGCGGGACCGTGAACGTACGACCCATCAGCAGTCTGTTTCTGCCCAGTTTCAATCCGGGGAACTTTTGCGTGAGGAAAAGTTTTTAAACCCAAAACCTTGCTAAGATATATTTATCCAACTACTCAGGTGGTCTAATAAAAGATATCAGATTAACTCAAAGAACCTTGTCTGCCTATGTCCTTAGACCAACACAGCTACAACCTACACACACCTCTTAACATACACAAGTGTCACAAGTTTTGCTTTGAGCAGTTTGAGGTGCAGTTTCCCAGAAACCCCTGCACCTATCTCCTTGAAACTTGGCAGGCTTCATGCCCTCAGAAGGGGCTACTATCCCTGCTGTTTTCATCCAAATCAGCCAAAAAATGACAAAGTTATAGGTATTTTAATGATTCCCCATTATAGTCCATGGCTGAATCTCCGAATTGGTGTTGAAATTTTTAAACGGATTTGGATTAATTGAATCAGGACAGTAATCCAAAATACTGAATCGAATCACTATCCCTCCAAAACAGCCGAATCAGAATCTGAACAGAGGCGTTTCACACAGCCCTACTGTCTATCTCCCATTCAAGGAGTTTTAGGGCAGGTGTACTCTTTTCAAAGTAAAGTAGAGGAGGCCATTGGTGGAGCAAAGAGCTATTTACACCTCCCCTGTTTTGTTTTGTTTTGTTTTGTTTAATTATTTATGTATTTATTTATTTTTGCTTAGCTGATTTAACACAGCAGAATTATCTTCATTAACAGTAATGGAAATACTCCCTTTTTACTTTTGGAAACCCAGATTGAGCCCTAAAAGATCATTGAACATATGAGTAGGCCCAGAAAGATTGAAGGATAAATAAAGCAGAGCTACATGCTAAAATGAAAGCTGCCAAAGGAAATACCTTTCTGTAGACAATCCTAATTGGTTTTGCCTGGTATCTTAATTTTCCTTCTATCTTTATAAACTAGCAGGGTGGTCTGTTATTTTTATGATTTCTAGGGAGAGAAGCAGGTGGGAGAATTTGGAGAGTATAAACACTTCCTTTGGAATTAGAGAATATGTGCATATATTTCCTTTTCCTTGGTAATTTTTTTGTAATCTTGCTTTCTTTAGTATACAATATTGATTTTCCCCCCTGCCCCATCAGAGCTGTATCAGTACTTAATTTGCTTGGTTTGGGAAGCTGAAGTAGGAATACTAGTTTTCGTTTTGATTTTAACACACATTTTTTATTTAAAAAAAACAGTGAGCAGTTTTATAGAAGGAAATACTACTACTTTTTTGGGGGGGAGAATAAATGTAGATTAGAGCAACAGGACAGTTCTTAAAACAAACAAACAAAATTATTCTTCAGTGAACATCTTAGGTTATTTCACTAACAGTAGCTCCAACTTTTAGCCTGCATCATCTCTGCTGTAAGGAATTAGGCTGGGCAATCACAATACTCTTTTAATTAATCAAGTTCTTTTGTTTCTGAATTGGGCCGTAGCCCTGTTGACATGCTTACATGTCATATTTTGAAAACATTTCCAACAGCTTGTAAGTGGCGGAGTTCAGATTAAAGCATTCTTGTTTAAACAAATAGTTTCCCAAATTGTTGACAACTGTTGTAAGTAGAGGAAAAGAAAATTGGGAGTACCTTAGTAAATAAAGGAAGGGAATAACTTGTGTTTTTGGCGGGGAGGGGAGGACCTGTCCCCAAACTGTCTGTGTAGTAGTGGGTGGTATGTCAGGTGTGTCTGCTGGCATTGAGAACACAAGATATTTAGTACAGATTCATTAAGATTTTTATGATGTTCTTAGGCTGTAGTTGTTCAGGACCAAGAAGTTATTTGGTACAGTACAGTTAACACTCCTGTATGTTACCTGTTATTTTCATTATGCCATATGACTGAAATAATGTCTGTAACTGGGTTGTTATTTACCTCATTGATGGAAAAAGCTAATGAGATATGTGAATTCAAATAAAAGTAGGGTTCTTTGCCAGTCTCTTTCTCAGCTGCTGTCTTCCGGGCTATAAATCGGTGGCCTGCTCTTGATTGTACTTGGACTCCATGGAAAGGATTTGTTTTATTTAGTGATGGTTTCTTTACAAAAGAGAACTTTGGTTAATTTGCTTGTTACAATAATTGAGAGAATTTTTCTTTGGGAGCCAAATATTTAGGATGTGGCTAACAAGGTCCTAACCTCCTGAGATTTTGGTTCTAATTTTCCTTATTTCCCTGGACCATTCAGGGCAATACATTATTATCTG